>NW_007726722.1:423877-430689 GCF_000696425.1 Galeopterus variegatus
TTTTTATTTCACTGAATAACTTCTTCAGTTCTGTAAGTTCTGCTACATTTTTCTTTTTAGGACATTGATTTCCTTGTACACTTCCTCTCTCAAGCTCTGTATATTTTTCTTTATTTCTTCATGCTGTCTAGCTGAGTTTTCTTGTATCTCATTCAGTTTCTTTAGGATTATCACTCGAAATTCCTTGTCATTCATTTCAAGGGCTTCTTGTTCTATAGGATCTAGAGTTTGAGCTTTATTAACTTTTGGTGGTGTACTTTCTTGGTTTTTTGCATTTCTGGTATCTTTTTTTAGATGTTTACTCATTTTGGCAAGGAGTTTCACTGTGCAAAGGTTTGGCCCTCTGGCTAACTAAGGTATGGCTGTGTTTGTCAATTTGGTTTGCCTACTCGGTGACTGCTCAGATGGCCCTTAGTGTTCTATATGGCGCGGATTCCATTGTACTATGTTACCAAAACCCACTGGTGAAGTCCTAACAGGCTACAATTTAATTAAGAAAACGTAAAACTTTTGGTGGTGTATTTTCTTGGTTTTTTGCATTTCTGGTATCTTTTTTTAGATGTTTACTCATTTTGGCAGGAAGTTTCACTGTGCACAGGTTTGACCCTCTGGCTAACTAAGGTATGGCTGTGTTTGTCAATTTGGTGTGCCTACCTCTGTGACTGCTCAGATGGCCCTTCGTGTTCTATGTGTTTGTTTGCCTCGGGTCTTGGGCCTTTTCGGGATGCTTCCTCTCTGGTCAGCTCTGGGAGTTCTCCCTGTTCCTTGAGTTCTGGCCCTGGCAGCTGGATCCTGTCCTGCCAGCCCGACAGGGTGTGTGAGATCTGTAAGTCTCTGCCTTGCTATCCGGGCATTTCCCCTCTCTGTGTGCACTCATTGGGGCCACCCGGAGTGTGCGTCTTTTTTTCTGAGACTCCTCCGCCTTTGCTGGACCCCTCCCCTCTCTGTGCACTCAGTACAGGGCTGGGGTGTGTCTTCTGCAATCCTTGTCTCTCAGCCCCGCCCGGCCCAGAAGGGGTCTCAGGCCTATGGCACGGACAATGTGGGTGTTCCTGCAGCCCTTCTCAAGGCCCTCTCTGGGCCTCCCACCGTCGCCCTGGTATTGTGGCCCCCTGTGTGGTTGAGTTATCTCCCACACCAGGGCGCGAGCCCCCTGGGGGAGGATCCCACAGCACACAGTTCCTCTTTGAATCCCCCCAGCGTGAGCCAGCTCGGCTCCCTCAGGCTGTCAGCTCTCTGGCAGGTTCAAGCAGGCTCGGGGGCACCCCAGTCACCCCTCTCCCAACCAGAAATCAGTCTGGGGTTCTTCTGAACTGAAGGCCACAGAGATGGTATCTGCCTCCCGGAAGCAGGAAGTTTACCTGGGGCCGAAGCCCCAGGTGTGGTGGAGTGACAGTCTGGCCGGGATCCTCTTCCCTGCCCTCCCAATGCTGGCCGGGGGCTCCTCACGCCACCAGCCCCGCCAGAGATCCTCGGGTGGAGTGGGATTGGTGGCCGGTCCACAGGCCCCAGGGTGCCCCCGTGCTGAGGCACACAAGTGGCACGGCTCAGTGAGAAGCCACGCCAAGCAAAGATGGCTGGTCTGCCCGATCTGAGCCGGCCAGCTCTGCCCCAGAGAAAATGGAGGCAGCGGTGGTGCTGGCACCTAGCCTGGTGTGGTAGGCGGGAGCCGGGCAGTCGTTTGCCCCACAAGCGGGGCTGGGCTGGGGGTCACTCACAGAGCTCCCAGAGCTGGGCCGGTCCAGCGCCTTCCTCTCTGTCTCTGCGTCGCCGCTGCCGTCTTTCATGGCCTTTGTTGCCTCGGGCTGCTCGCTCGGTCTCCCGGCGTGGTTGGGGCGCTCTCAGGAATCTCCTTTTGTATCGGCCCTAAAACCTCGAGACTGTAGTTGCTTTTTTTCGTTGTAGATTAGTTGATCAGTGATTTATTTGTTTTTTGTTGCTCTTAGAAATGCAAATAGTACTCTGGCAGCACAGCACACACTTCTCAAGCTCGCTCTATCTTCTGGCACGCCCGCTCCAGACCCGTCGCCATCTTGCTCCCTACTTAATTTTTTAGAAGAGAAATGTAACAAATAAGAAAAATACATCTTTCACAGGACTATTTCTAAATTTAGACTTTAAAATATTGTCTAAAGCAGTTAAAATTGTAAAATTTGTATTCACTACAAGTTCCGTTTTGTTTAAGAGGGAAATCTTTGGAGTTTAATATTCCAGAATTTCAACCCCGACTTATCATTTACTTGAGCATATTACCTCACCACTGGACTTCTTAGTTTTTTTCATCTACAAGATAGGGAGAAAAATAATTTACTCATACATTAGTTAATTTATGTGCTATGCTTAGTATACTTCCTTGCCCACACTAAGTGCTATTTAAATTACAGCTATTTTTGTCATTTTAGTAACAACTATAATTAAGAGAAAAAAATACCAGCAATTTAATGGCGGTGTCTCGTTTTCATAGCTATTGTCCATTTCATTCATAAAATAAATCTAGAGAGGAAGGAAGCAAAATCCCTATCCCAGTCTCACAGATGAGAAGCCTGAGATCCACATTGTTGGCCTAGTTTATTTAAAGACACTTAGGTAATCAGCAATACATCCAGACCTTGAATTGGCATCCTTTGACTGCAGTGTGTTTTAACTCCAACCTACCATATTTTAGTGCATTTGAGTAATCTGTCTTTAGCACCAATATTCTAAAATTACTTGAGGGGAAAAAATAAGATGTCTAAGAGCATTTGAAAAAAAATCGATTGAAAAGCTGAAGGCAAGAGGGCAAGTTCCACAGAACAATGCACCAACACAGAGAAATGAAGGGGCAGGTCTGGTGACTCACTGGTGGAGGTGGGCAGGGAGGAACATGAAATGCAAGCACACGAGGTCACACTTAGAATAATAAATGCCTGTGAGGCTGATTCCTCATTATGGTCGTTATTCAAAAAAGACCCACAGCTGTTACCTGGACCTTTAGCCTAAACCACAGGCTTCTTTATATGTCTGTTGAGAATTTCACTGAAAGGGCTGTTCTTAAGTAACACTTTTAGTTAAATGTAGAAGAAAAAAGATAACATTGAACAGAGCTCAAATTTGTCCATAAATTTGTTGTATTAATAACTTATTATCTTCAATTTCCTACATTTCCCCCCAAAGTATTAAAATAAAAAGGAAACAAGAAAAGACCTGCTACAGATATGAAATGTCAGCGAATAGTGTTCCATTTTGTAAGGGCACCCCAAACTCACTCAAGGAGAATTGATTGTGTTAGGAGAAAAAGTTGGGAAGAAAGCTAAAACATGACTTATTTTAAACATCAGACCCTCTATTATGCACTTCACAAAACTTAGCCAATGCAATTCTTAGAAAAACCTTGTGAAGTAGGTGACACTTTTCCCTTAAAGACAGTTGACAAACTATGGTCTGTGGAACCGAACCCAGCCTGCCACCTGTAAGTGTTATTAGATCACAGCCACCCTTATTCACTTACATATGGTCTACAGCTGCTTTTGAGATATAATGGCTGAGTTGAGTAGTTGCAACCAAGAAGGTATGGCCAGCAAAGCCTAACATATCTACCATCCAGTCCTTTCCAAAGTCTTAGATAAGGAAATTGATTCAGTGAGAGGAAATGTTACATTCAGACCAAATAGCTCTTGGGTCTTCAGAGGTAAGGATTCATCGCAGATTGTCCTGGCGTAACACGGGATGAAACTCAAACAAAGACTTCTGCAGGGTGAGCAAAATGCACTTCTCATTACAAGGAAGCATTTCACACGTTTGAGAACATAATTTCACCTTAGTCAATCTGGGGGCTATAGTGGGGGGAAATTTGCAGTTCAGAATATGAAGAATTGTTAACAGAAAAAGATTTTCTAATACTTACTGCTAATATCCCTTAGATTATGGAGAGACAATTAAATGGGGGAAAGTTGTTAGTTATGTTCTGTAGACTAGAAAGGAAATATAGATGTGCTGATAACACTTTTCAGTGCCAGGTCAAAGTTCTGTATCTTTGTTAGACTGTTCATTTTCAAAGGATTTCCTTTTAAATATGATGATTCTTTGTGGATTTTTTTTTCCTACTGCCTTACCCAGGCAGAAGGGGTGAAGAAAATTTGCTGACTTCAGCCTCAGGTCAATAAGGAGGAAGAGAGCTTGATAGTCAAGAGGAAACATCTGGGCATAGAAATGTGATTTGTGAACAAAGAGTAGGTCTTTTCAAAGGTTTCTGTTAATATTTGCCTTGCATCGCTGATAACCTCCCACTGGTTTTGGGTTTCAGGATTTTTATCACATCAGATCATTAAAAATAAAAGTAAAAAAGTCATGAGACTATCGAGTTCAGAAAGTAATATGATATAGTGGAAAAGCTTGCAATTTTGCACTCAAAATACATTAATTCACACCTTAATGTCTTACCAAAGAGCTTCATGACTGTATGGTTACTGAAACACTAATGTGTTTAAAAATGGGGTATCTTCTGGCCCCATCTTCCCACAGGGTTGCTGTGAGGATAAAAATATATAATGCCAGTAAACATGCTTTCAGGCTGTTAGAGACCATGTAAAGTTGTGGCTGACAGTTAGCTCAGTTGCATAGAGTGCAGCCCTCTAACACCAAGGTGGCAAGTTCTCATCCCCATATCAGCCAGCCACCAAAAAAATAAAAATAAAAAAAGTAAAAACTACCGGTATCACTAAGATGACAACGATAATGACAGTCATAATGACAAAGGTGACCAATACTGGAATTTTTGAGAGAGAAAGAGGTGCTGTTCATAATTACTCTGGGACAACTCCCTTAAACCAGGATGGCCCCCCAAAAAACTGGAGACAGGCCCCCAGCTGCCCTTCTCAAGCACCCAGCTTCACAGCGTGTTTAATAGCTGAGCACCACATCACAGTCCAGGGCTGAAGAGGAATAATTTATATCTCTTTCCAGCGGCACAGTTGAACCAAGAAAGCTGTCACTTGGAAAGGGGGTGGTTGAGGAAGGCAGTGGGGGGAGCGATCCTAAAGCCCTCTTATTGGTGGTTTCTCAATACAAAGTCCTTTCTGACTGACAGCCCTACTGAGGTATTCGTCAAGCCTCTCAAAAGCAATTCTCAAACTCAGTGTTCTTTTCCCTCAAACTTCTACCTCTTTTAGAGACTTCTTGCTTATTTGCAAAGTTATATTAAAATACCAGTTTTCATCAATTGCCGTTTGTCTTATCTGGCAGAAAATGTGTCACTTTGCCATCTAAAACTTATTCAAATCTGCTTCCACTTGCTCTAACCCACTTTTACTGAGTCTGTGCATGTGGCCCATTGTGTTTGCCTGAGCTATTATGGTACCTTCTCAGCTTTCAACCCCACCCCGCCGGCTCTGCTGACTTCTCTGTCTGATACCATTTCCTTAGAACCATCTTGTTTAATGATTGCCCATCACGTTCTCTTCCACACTTATACAGGATGATAAAACAGGTGCTCCTATCACAGTGCATGAACTCTGCCTAGTCACTGAATGTTTGTCCCACGTTTATCCACAACACTCAGCCACAGAAGCTACTTGAAATTAGAACTGTGCATTGCACAGTGCTTGGAACAGAGTAACAGATTTCACCACTTGTTCCTGAACAGCATATTAAGTATACATATATCTATAAACATCTACTATATGCCCAGTGATATGCTAGATGCTTTGGAGTCCCAACTTTTGCAAAGTAAACAAACAAAACAATAAACTTTTTTTTTGAATTTTTATTTTGTCAATATACAATGTAGTTGATTATTATGTCCCATCACCGAAACCTCCCTCCCTCCTCCCTCTCCCCCCTCCCACCCAAGTGTGTCCCCTCCATTTGCTTGTTGTAAGAACTTCAAAAAAAAAAATTGTGGTTGTTATATCTTCCTCTCCCCCCCCGTTTTTTTGTTTGTTTGTTTGTTTGTTTGTTTGTTTTGTGTGTGTATGTATGTGTGTGAATTGATACATTCACCTTTAGCTCCCTCCAATAAGTGAGNCCTCCCCTCTCTGTGCACTCAGTACAGGGCTGGGGCGTGTCTTCTGCAATCCTCCTCTCTCGGCCCCGCCCGGCCCCAAAGAGGTCTCAGGCCTCCGCCACGGACACTGTGGGTGTTCCTGCGGCCCTGGTCAAGGTCCTCTCTGGGCCTCCCACCTTCCCCCCGGTATTGCGGCCCCCTGTGTGGTTGAGTTATCTCCCACACCAGGGTGCGAGCCCCCTGGGGGAGGATCCCAAAGCACACAGTTCCTCTTTGAATCCCCCCGGTGTGTGCCGGCTCGGCACCCTCAGGCCAGCTCTCCGGCAGGATCAAGCGGGCTTGGGGGCACCCCGGTCACCCCTCTCCTGAACCAGAAATCAGTCTGGGATTTTTCCGAACTGAAGGCCACAGAGATGGTATCTGCCTCCTGGAAGCAGGGAGTTTACCTGGGGCCAAGGCCCCAGGTGTGGTGGAGTGACAGTCTGGCTGGGATCCTCTTCCCTGCCCTCCCGACGCTGGCCAGGGGCTCCCCACGCCACCAGCCTCACCAGAGATCCGCGGGAGGAGTGGGATTGGTGGCCGGTCCACAGGCCCCGGGGGACCCCGCGCTGAGGCACATGAGTGGCACGGCTCAGTGAGGAGCCGCGCCAAGTGAAGATGGCTGGCTTGCCCGATCTGAGCCGGCCGGCTCCGCCCCCACCGGAGAAAGTGGAGGCAGCGCTGATGCGGGCGCCTAGCCTGGTGTGGTAAGCGGGAGCCTGGCGGGCCTTTGCCCCCCAAGTGGGCCTGGGCTGGCGGTCACTCACAATGCTCCCAGAGCTGGGCCGGTCCC
>NW_007726722.1:431538-438924 GCF_000696425.1 Galeopterus variegatus
TCAGGAATCTTCTTTTGCATCGGCCCTAAAACCTCGAGACTGTAGTTGCTTTTTTTCGTTGTAGATTAGTTGATCAGTGATTTATTTGTTTTTTGTTGCTCTTGGAAATGCAAATAGTACTCTGGCAGCACAGCGCATACTTCACAGGCTCTCTCTGTCCTCTGGCACGCTCACTCCAGACCCGTCGCCATCTTGCCAGTCCGAGAAAGCATCTTATTTTAAGAGTCATGGAATTAAAATCATTAACATTACTTGTAAAGAAGAACAGAACTCTTGTATGGCCACACCTTCCAATACCAGAGGGACACCACATAACCCAACAATCCTGGCCCTAAGCTTTTGGAGAACAGGGACATGTCTTAATCCTCTTTGTACACCCTTTCTAGCAAGGAATCTGACTCAGAGAAGGTGTTCTAAAATGTTGCTAAATGAACTAAAATCTCAGAAGACATCTTCAGTCCTAAATGCTATTAAGATGGTGAGAGTATATGCAAAAATATGTATTTTGTTTTCAGTGGTATTAGTGTTGTTCTAAGGCTGTTGCATATGTAATATGGGATAAAAATAAATGAATAATTATGTGATTTTCCCAGTTGTATAATCATTTGTGTCCCTGAAAACCAGGGACCAACTTCCAGAGTGGAGGAATGAGGAGTGCCACAAAATCTCTCCCCAGTAAACAACAATTTATCTGAGAAAAGTTATTTAAAACACTCATTTAAAGTCTCCGAAAATTGTTCTAAGTGTATATAACAAATGGTGAAACATTCATTCAAGACAATCTACTAAATCTGAGTAGGAGCCAGTCAGTAGCCTTTGAGCCACAACCTGCTCCCTCCTCACCTCTGGCATATACCCACACTCTGCTCCCAGAGCTCTAGTCTAGGCAGGTCCAGTCAAGAACACGGTGGCTCCTTTTCCCTTTAGCTCCCAGTCTGGGGCTACAGCTTCACCCCGGGAGGCAAGTCACTTGCACTTCTCATTTTCCCTAGCCCTCTGTGACAGAATCCCTATTCTGGAAGGCACAGCTGAGAGGACCAGGGCTCCTTTCTTCTAGGCAACCCTCATTTGTGGGGCGGAAGCTCTACTCTAGGTGCAGCAGACTAAGAATACTGGGCTTCTATCACTCCTGGCCCAACTTGCTGATAAGGCAGAGGTTCCACACCCAGAGGGGCAAGCAAAGAAAACTAAGGGTTAATGCCCCTCTCCCCAACACCCATTTTAAAGCAGAGTTGTCACTGAGAAAGAAGTGAGCCACTATCCCTGCCCCCAGTTGGTGTGCAGTGGTACAAGGGTTTTGCCCCCGGGGGATAGGTAACTGGAGAAGCAGGCCTTAAGGATAAGAAGTTCCTCTGCTATGCATCAGGGAATAGATTTTATTTGCAAGAGCTTGAAGAATTGAATGCCTAAGTGCATTGTCTAAAAAAATGAAGATCTTTGTGGAGAGCAACTAAGAAGGTACTCATAGCTCCATGATACAAATAGCAACCAACACAATGGTAGAGCGATCAGAAGTTTAACAGAGAGAACTGAGGAAAGAGACAGCCAGATCACAGTAAACCCTGGGGGTCAGGAAGTCTGTTGCACAAAGGCTGAGCTGCATTCATTCAAGATCAATCAGAGCAGAATATGGAGCAGACTTGAAACCATTCTCAAGCCACACACAGAAGGAGAAAGCCTCACTATCACTAGGGGCTGAAGTATAATCTCTGATCAAACAGTGGATGAACAACAAACTATCCAGCACCAAGGACAACTTTTGGGAAGCTGGGCTTTTAAACAAAAGCACACACATCCCTGGCAGACTAGAAGAGTGTGGGCGTGCCCAAGACTTCCCTCTCTCAAGAGTGATTGGAAATAAATAATCCAAGCTACTAGAGTCTCTGGCTGAATACAGGGAAAAACATAAACTCCTTCAATGGTGACAGTATTCTCCAAGCCACATATACCTCCAAGAGTAAAAATCTAATTGACTAAGAGGACATATACATATAAGCATGTAACACTGTGGTCAAACTTTCTTTTAATTCTTTATGCATGTTTTTATGCATGTTTTTCCTTAGTTTTTTCAACATATTTTTTATAGCTGCTTTGAAGCCTATATCTGTTAAATTCAACATCTGGGCACCTTTAAAATTAGTTTTTGTTGCCTGCATTTTTTTTTTGCCTTTGATGAGTACCTGTCTTTGACCAATAAGTGGCTTATGCTGACCAAGGGGTGACCCTTGCATAGCAAAACTAAAGAAAATAAGCAAGAAAATTAAATACAAGCAGGAACATCAGAGGTTGTACACTGTGGAGAAATAGACTTTACACAGTCAGTCCAGCCATGTCATTAAAAAATAAGTAAATGACTAAGAAAACAACAACACTGATACCCCTCCATTCCAAGAGGGCATCAGTACACAGAGTTGCAACAATATGTTATCTAAAATGTCCAGTTTTCAACAAATATTGTGAAACATGCAAAGAAACAGCAAAGCGTGATACATCTGCAGGAAAAAAGGCAGACAATAAAAACTGATTTTAAAGGGGCCCAATGCTTAAACTTCAAAACAGCTATTATAAAGAACTACTATTCTTTGAAAAGCTATTATGTTCAAAGAACTAAAGAAAATCATGTATAAAGAATTGAAGGAAAGCATGATTACAGTGTTTCATAGGACAGAGAATATCAATAAAGATACAGAAATTATTTTAAAAAGCAAATAAAAATTTTGGAACTGAAAACTATAATAACCAAAATTAAAAATCTCCTAGAGGAACTCAACAGTGAATTTGAACTAACAGAAGAAAAAAAATCAGAGAGCTGAAAGATCAGTAGACATTATGCAATTTAAAGAACAGAGAGAAAAAAGAATAAAGAGAAAATGAACAGAGCCTCAGGAAAAAGTGGAACACTATTAAGAGAAAAGAGAAAGGAACAGAAAAAAATATTTAAAGCTATAATAGCTAAAATCTTCCCCAAATTGATGAAGAATGTTGTTAAGATTAATCCAAGAAGCTCAACAAATGCCAAACAGGATAACTGCAAAGAGATACATACCCAGACACATCACATTTTAGTCAAATGTTGATGGCTAAAGACAGAAAAAATCATGAAAGCAACCAAAAACAAACAAACAAAAAACTTCTCAAGTACAGGGGAACACCAATAAGATTAAAATAAGATCAACAGCTGACTTCTTCTCAGAAAGAAGGGAGGCCAGAAAGCGATGGAATTAAATATTCAAAGTGTTGAAAGTAAAAAGCTGTGAATAAAAAATCTTACATCCAGCAATACTATCTTTAAAAAATAAAGGTGGAATTAAGACATTCACAAACAAACAAACAAAAAAACAATGAGAGGATTTGTTGCTAGAAAACCTGCTTTACAAGAAATACTAAAGGGAGTTCTTTAGGCTGAAAGCAGATGACACCAAATAGGAATTCAAAGCCACAATAAAAAAAGAGTGCCTGTAAAGTTAACTACGTACATAATTATAAAAGACACTATAATTGCACATTTCTTCTCCTTTTTTCTCTTTTACTAATTTAAGGAGTAATTCGATAAAATAAAATTATATATATATATATATATATATCTATATATATATAATTGTATCATTAGGCTAATAACATCCATTGTATATTTGACAATATCAGCACAGCAAAGATATGTGAGAACAAAGTTCTACTGGAGTAAGAAAATAAAACCAGAGCTAACTCAAATCTGCAGGAATATATAAAGAGAATGAAAATGGAAAGGTCAATATAACTATAAATATGTACTTGCTCTCCTCTCTTCTCTTGGCTTCTTTAAAAGACATAAGATTATATAAAGGTAAAAATTATAACAATGTTCTGGTCAAGATGGTGGAGTAGAAGGTTCCTAGCATTGTTCTCTCCTACAAATCAACCAATTTGCAATTATTAAAAAGCAACAACAGGAGGCCCGAGAGCCACGCCATAACAGGCAGGAGCCGTGTGCCACGAAACCCCCAGACCAGGCTAGTGCCCACCACCCAGAGAAGCCTGAGAGCCGCCATGCCCACACACCCTGAGTAAGCCCCGCCAGAACAGGCAGGCACTGCAGGACCCCCAGCCCAGGCCAGTCCCTACTGCAGAGAGTCCTGAGAGCTGCCGGGCCCACATGCCCTGAGTCAGCTGTACCAGAGCAGGTGGGTGCCATGGGAATCCCAGCCCAGGCCAGTCCCTGCCACCCAGAGAGGTCTGGGAGCCACCGGGCCCACATACCCCAAGTCAGCCACACCAGAACAGGCAAGCACCACAGGACCCCCAGCCCAAGCCAGTCCCTGCCACCCAGAGAAGCCCCAGAGCCACCGGGCCCACATGCCCCAAGACAGGCACAGCAGATCAGGCAAAAGCTGCAGGACCCCTAGCCCAGGCCAGTCTCTGCCGCCCATAGAGACCCAAGAGCCACTGGGCCCACATGCCCCGAGCCAGCCATGCCAGAACAGGCAGATGCCATGGGACCCCCAGCCCAGGCCAGTCCCTGCCATCCAGAGAGGCCTGAGACCTGCTGGGCCCACACACTCTGAGCCAGCTGTGCCAGAATATGCAGGTGCCATGGTCCCCCCAGCCCAGGCTAGTCCCCACAGCTCAGAACTGGCAGTCCCTTCAGGATCCAGGACAGACATTAGGGTGGAACGAGTGGACGGACTGTGATACCCCCTGCCACAATGACTAAACACCAAAGGAAAGATACCAGGAATATGAAAAATCAAGAAAGTATGTCACCACCAAAGGAAAATAATAACTCTCAAGCTCTAGATCCTATAGAACAGGAAGTCCTTGAAATGACTGACAAGGAATTTCGAGCAACAACTCTAAGGAAACTGAATGAGATACAAGAAAACTTACTTAGACAACACAATGAAATGAGAAAAAATATACAGGACCTGAAAGAATAAATGTACAAAGAAATAAATGCCCTGAAAAAGAATGTAGCAGGGTTTGTGGAGTTGAACGATTCATTCAGTGAAATAAAAAACACAACAGTAAGTCTTACCAGCAGGCTAGAACAAGCAGATGAGAGGATTTCCAACCTTGAAGACAGGCTGTATGAATTAACACAAGCAGACCAGAAAAAAGAAAAAAGAATTAAGAAAATTGAAGAAAATGTAAAAGAGATCTTAAGCACTGAAATATCTGAACCATGGGTATTCCAGAAGGGTAAAAGGAAATGGCATTGAAAACATATTCAATGAAATAACAGCAAAAAATTCCCAGGTATAGGGAAAGTCACAGATCTTCAGATTCAGGAAGCCCAAAGATCCCCAGACATATTCAACCCAAAAAGGCCCTCTCCAAGACATGTTACAGTCAAACTGAAAAAACTCTAAGACAAAGAGAGAATCTTAAAAGCTGCAAAAGAGAAGTGGCAAGTCACCCATAAGGGAGCCCCAGACTAACATCAAACTTTTCATCAGAAACCCTAAAAGCCAGAAAAGAATGGGATGATATATTCAAAATACTAAAGGACAAAAATTGCCAGCCAAGAATACTTTACCCAGCAAGGCTACCCTTCCGAAATGAAGAAGAAATAGTATATTTCTCAGACAAACAAAAACTGCAGGAGGTTCACTACCACATGACCAGCCTTACAAGAAATTCTCAAGGAAGTGCAGGGTTTGATACCTGAAAAACAACCATCAATGCCATGAATACTCAAGAAAGAAAAACACCTACCAGTAA
Organism: Galeopterus variegatus; assembly: GCF_000696425.1. NCBI lineage: Eukaryota > Metazoa > Chordata > Mammalia > Dermoptera > Cynocephalidae > Galeopterus > Galeopterus variegatus. The sequence goes on from NW_007726722.1 coordinate 437,236, forward strand.
AAAAAAAAAAAAATGCTAACAATAAAGAGAAAAAATAGTTTATCTACCACCCCTTGAAACCACCAAACACAGAAGACAAACAGGAAATCAAAAAGAAAGTAACAAAAGATACTTACAACATCTAAACAAAAATCAATAAAATGCTAGGAGTAAATCAACACCTTTCAATAATAACCCTGAATGTAAAGGGATTAAATTCCCCATTCAAAAGACACAGACTGACTGACTGGATTAAAAAGATGGACCCAACAATATGCTGTCTTCAAGAGACTCACTTGAACTGTAAAGATACACATAGACTAAGAGTGAAAGGATGGAATAAAATATATCACACAAATAGAAATGAAAAACTAGCCGGAGTAGCTATTCTTATATCAGATAAAATAGACTTTAAAGCAAAAACCATAAAAAGAGATAAAGAAGGCCACTATGTAATGAGACATAATAATCATAAACATATACATATCCAGCAGCAGAGAAGCCAGATTTAAAAAGCAAACACTATTAGATCTAAAGAAAGAGACAGACACTAACACCATAGTAGTGAGGGACCTGAACACCCCACTCTCATCATTGGACAGATCATCTAGGCAAAAAATCAACAGAGAAACATAAGAGCTAAACAAGATTTTAGACCAACTGGATTTGTCAGATGTCTATAGAACATTCCATTCAACAACCTCAGAATATTCATTCTTCTCATCAGCACATGGAACATTCCCCAAGATAAACCACATGTTAGGTCACAAAGCAAGTCTCAACAAATTTTTTTTTAAAAATGGAATTATTCCATGTAGTTTTTCTGATCACAATAGATTAAAATTAGAAATCAATAATAAACAAAACTCTGAAAACTATACAAACAGATGGAAATGAACCAACATTCTACTTAATGACATGTGGGTTCAAGAAGAAATTAAACAGGAAATCAAAACATTTCTTGAAAATAATAAAAATAATGACACATCATACCAAAACCTGTGGGATACTGCAAAAGCAGTACTAAGGGGGAAATTTATCACATTAAATGCTAACTTCAGAAGAATGGAAAGATGGCAAGTAAACAACCTAACACTTCACCATAAGGAACTAGAAAAACATGAACAATCCAAACCCAAAGTTTGCACACAGAATGAAATAATTAAGATCGGAGCAGAACTTAATGAAATAGAAACAAAAAAAATGATACAAAAGATCAATGAATCAGAAAGTTGGTGTTTTGAAAAGATAAATAAAATTGACAAGCCATTAGCAAGGCTAACAAAAAAAAGAAGAGAAAAGACCCAAATAACAAAAATTAGAAATGAAAATGGTGGTATCACAACGAATACCTCAGAAATACAAGGAATCATCAGAGACTACTAGAAACAACTATATGCCAACAAATTTAAAAATCTGGAGGAAATGGATAAATATCTGGATTCATACAAACTACCAAAACTGAATCAAGAATATACAGAAAATTTGAACAGAACAATAACAATAAAAGAGATTGAAGCTGTTATCAGAGGGCTCCCAACAAAGAAAAGCCCAGGACTGGATGGGTTCACTGCAGAGTTCTACCAAACCTACAAAGAGGAACTGATACCAATTCTCTACAAACTGTTTCAAAGATTGAAACAGAGGACATTCTCCCAAATTCATTCTATGAGGCAAACATCACCCTGATACCAAAACCAGACAAAGATG
>NW_007726722.1:440918-445742 GCF_000696425.1 Galeopterus variegatus
TCGATCTAAGTAAACTCATCAGACCGAGCTCATCGACGTAAGAAATCTCTTCACACCAAGCACATTGATCTAAGTAAACTCATCAGTCCGAGCTCATCGATCTAATTATACTCATTGGACCGAGCTCACAGATCTAACTAAACTCATCAGACCAAGCTCAAAGATGTAATTAAACTCATCATACCAAGCTCCTCTATCTAATTAAACCCATCAGAACAAGATCCTCGAACTAAGTAAACTCATCAGAGAACGCTATTCGATCTAAGTAAACTCATCACACCAAGCTCATCNGAATCAATAATAAAAAGTCTCCCAACAAAGAAAAGCCCAGGACTGGATGGGTTCACTGCAGAGTTCTACCAAACCTACAAAGAGGAACTGATACCAATTCTCTACAAACTGTTCCAAAGATTGAAACAGAGGACATTCTCCCAAATTCATTCTATGAGGCAAACATCACCCTGATACCAAAACCGGACAAAGATGTATCAAAAATCAAAAACTACAGGCCAATATACTTCATGAATATAGATGCAAAAAATCCTCAATAAATTACTAGCTAAAAATACAGCAACACATACACAAAATTATACACCACGATCAAGTGGGATTCATCCCAGGGATGCACAGTTGGTTCAACATACACAAATCAATGAATGTGATAAACCACATTAATAAAAGCAAAGACAAAAACTACATGATCATCTCTATTGACACTGAAAAAGCATTTGACAAAATTCAACATCCTTTCATGATAAAGACTCTCTACAAGTTAGGCATAGACAGAAAGTATCTCACCATAATTAAAGCCGTATATGATAAGCCCACTGCCAATATCATTAAAAACAGGAACTAGACAAGGATGCCCACTCTCACCACTCCTATTCAACATAGTGTTGGAAGTACTAGCCAGAGCAATCAGAGAAGAGAAGGAAATAAAGGGCATCCAAATTGGAAAAGATGAAGCCAAGCTGTCCCTTTTTGCAGATGATATAATTCTATATATTGAACAGCCTAAAGCCTCTATAAAAAAACTCCTAGAGTTGATAAATGATTTCAGCAAAGCTGCAGGATACAAATCAACACACAAAAATCAGTAGGATTTCTATACTCCAACAGTGAACATGCAGAAAAAGAAATCAAGAAAGCTAGCCCATTTACAATAGCCACCAAAAAAAATAAAATACTTAGGAATAAAGCTGACCAAGGATGTGAAAAATCTCTATGAAGAGAACTACAAACCACTGCTGAGAGAAATTAAAGAGGACTCAAGAAGATAGAAAGATATACCATGCTCTTGGATCAATAGAATCAACATTGTGAAAATGTCCGTATTACCCAAAATGATCTACAGATTCAATGCAATCCCCATCAAAATTCCAATGACGTTTTTCACAGAAATGGAAAAATATCCAGACACGTATATGGAATAAAAAAAGACCACGCATAGCCAAAGCAATCCTGAGCAAAAAAATAAAGCTGGAGGCATAATACTACCTGACTTTAAACTATACTACAAAGCTATAATAACCAAAGCAGCACGGTACTGGCATAAAAACAGACACACAGACCGATGGAACTGGATAGGGAATCCAGAAATCAATCCATGCAGCTATAGCCATCAGATCTTTGACAAGGTCATCAAGACTACACTCTGCAGAAGAGACTGCCTCTTCAGCAAATGGTGGTCAGAAAATTGGACATTCATATGTTGGAGAATGAAACTAGACTGGTACCTCTCACCATATACAAAAATCAATTCAAAATGGATTAAAGAATTAAATATACATCCAGAAACAATAAAACTCCATAAAGAAAACATAGGGGAAACACTCCAGGAAGTAAGAGTGGGTACAGACTTCATGAATATAACCCCAAAAGCAAACGCAACCAAAGGAAAAATAAAGAAATGAGATTATATCAAACTAATACATTACTGCACAGCAAAAAAAAAAATAATAATAATAACAATCAACAGAGTGAAAAGACAACCAACCACGTGGGAGAAAATATTTGCGAAATATACATTTGACAAAGGATTAATATCCAGAATATACAAGGAACTCAAGCAACTTTACAGCAAAAATACAAATAACCCAATTAAAAAATGGACAAAAGACCTGAATAGACATTTCTCGAAGGAAGATATACGAATGGCCAACAGACTCATGAAAAAATGCTCAACATCACTCAGCATTCAGGAAATGCAAATCAAAACCACTCTGAGATATCATCTCACTTCAGTTAGGATGGATAATATCCAGAAGAGTGAGAATGATAAATGCTGACAAGGTTGCAGCATACACTGTTGGTAGGACTGCAAAATGGTGCAGCCTTTATGGAAAATGGTATGGAGTTTCCTCAAATAAGTACAGATAGATTTACCATATGACCCAGCTATTTCACTGCTGGGAATATACCCAGAGGAATGGAATCATCATGCCAAAGGGATACCTGTATTCCCATGTTTACTGTAGCACTATTTACAATAGCCAAGAGTTGGAACCAGCCCAAATGTCCATCATCAGATGAGTGGATAAGGAAACTGTGGTATATCTACACAATGGAATACTACTCTTCTACAAAAAAGAATGAAATACTACCATTCCCAATAACATGGATGGACTTAGAGAAAACTATATTAAGTGAAACAAGTCAGGCACAGAAAAAGAAATACCACATGTTCTCACTTATTTGGGGGAGCTAAAAATAAATAAATGAATAAATATTCAAACAAATAAAGGTGGGGGGAAGCAGACACAACAATCACAACAATTCCTTGAACTTGTTAAGACAAGTGAACAAATACAATGTAGTTGTTGGAGAGGGGCAGGGAGAGGTGGGAAGAGGAACAGATTATACTAAAATCAACTACAACATATATTGATGTTGCTTTGCCTCATACAGGGCAACGGCAATGCAAAAATGATTACTCAAAGCCCATTTCTTCTGAGCAGTGAGACATCCTGAAGGGGTTAATTTCCTGGAACCCTCAAGAGTGAGGCATTCCTCCTCAGGAAATTAACCACTGAACTGGGGTCTTCTCCCAGTATTTATTTTCCAGGCCAGAAAGTTACACAAAAGGAACATAGGTGGTTACAAAGAACTGTAAGAAAATTGTCATGGCAACAGTCATTAGTTGCACCAAGGACATCTGCCCTTGAAACCAGCAATTTTGCTGTGTTACAATTCTTTATCTATATTAGAGACTTTAGCCTAGGGAAAGTTTCCTGTCTTTTGCAAGCTTAACATTTCTATATATAATTTTAAAAAGTTAGGCTAAACCTGAAACTACAGGACTTTGGAAACTAGGCCCTGTGAAATACATTTACTTTATAAATGTTAGCATACTCCTCATATTGAGAAGTTAAAATTAAAACAACTATAACAATGTATTGTTGGGTTTCTAATGTACATAGACATAATATGTACAATAGTAATAGCAAAAAAAAAAAAAAATGGTGGAGGGAAATGGAACCATAAAGAAGGAAAGAGTATTTTGCTTAAAGTAAGTATAAATCAAAAGTAGGTTCTCATTATTTAAGGTGTATATTGTAAACCCTAGAGCAACCACTAAGAAAATAAATCTAAATATATAATTCGAAATTAGAGGAATTAAAATGTCACACTACAAGATATCTGCTTAAAATAAGGTAGTAAAGAAAAGAACAAAAAAGAAATGAGACTTATAGAAAACAAAAGGCAAAATGGCAGATGTAAATCCAATTATTATCACAGTAATTAGTTTAAATGTGAACAGATTAAACAATCTAATCAAAAGGCAGAGATTATCGAGTTGTATTTTTAAAAAACAAACAAAAAACAAGATCCAACTAAATATTTTCTACAAGACACACAGGTTCAATGATACAAACAGGTTGAAAGTAAAATGCCAATGAAACAGCAACCATAAAAGAATCAGACAAAATAGACTTTAAAACAAATATGTTTCTAGAAATAAAAAGAGACATTTCATAATGATAAAAGGGTCAATCCATCAGGAAAATATAACAATTAGAAACACATATGCACCTAACAACGGAGGAAAAATAAAGACACAAATGAAGTGATAAACAGATAAGTCAAAAATACTTAAGAGACTTTAGTACTTCTTTTCAATACTAGATAAAACAACTAGGAAGTAAATCAACAAGATCACAGAAAATTTGAACAATACATAAGCCAACCAGACGTACAGACATCCATGCAACACTCTACCTAACTATAACACAATACACATTCTTCTTAAGTGCCCATAAAACATTCTCCAAAATAGACCATATGCTAGGCCATAAACAACTTTCAATAATTTAAAGGGATTAAAATCATACAAAGAATGTCCTCTGAAAATAATGGAATGCAATTAGAAACCAATAACACGGGAATGTTGGAAAATTCACAAATATGGGGAAATAAAACTACACACTCCTAAATAACCAATGGGTCAAAGAAGAAATCATAAAAGAGATTAGAAAATACCTTGAAATAAACAAAAACTAAAATCACAACATAACAGAACTTATGGGATGCAGCTAAAGAAAGGAGAACTTAGAACTTAGAACGATTTATAACTATAAACACCTATATTTAAAAAGAAGATCTCAAATCAAGAACTTAATCTTCCATCTTAAGAAGATAGCACCTAGAAAAAGAAGAGCAAACTAAACCTAAGCAAGCAGACAGAAGGAAATAGTAAAGAGTAAAATGCAAACAAATGAAATGCAGGATAGAAAAACAAGAGAAAAAAATCAATGAAGGAGCCGGCCCGGTGGCGCACTGCTACAGTGCACCGCTTGGGAGCGCGGCGGCACTCCCGCCGAGGGT
>NW_007726722.1:446714-457769 GCF_000696425.1 Galeopterus variegatus
AAAATCCTCAATAAATTACTAGCTAAAAATACAGCAACACATACACAAAATTATACACCACGATCAAGTGGGATTCATCCCAGGGATGCACAGTTGGTTCAACATACACAAATCAATGAATGTGATAAACCACATTAATAAAAGCAAAGACAAAAACTACATGATCATCTCTATTGACACTGAAAAAGCATTTGACAAAATTCAACATCCTTTCATGATAAAGACTCTCTACAAGTTAGGCATAGACAGAAAGTATCTCACCATAATTAAAGCCGTATATGATAAGCCCACTGCCAATATCATTAAAAACAGGAACTAGACAAGGANACTGTGGTATATCTACACAATGGAATACTACTCTTCTACAAAAAAGAATGAAATACTACCACTCACAATAACATGGATGGACTTAGAGAAAACTATATTAAGTGAAACAAGTCAGGCATAGAAAGAACTGTGGTATATCTACACAATGGAATACTACTCTTCTACAAAAAAGAATGAAATACTACCATTCCCAATAACATGGATGGACTTAGAGAAAACTATATTAAGTGAAACAAGTCAGGCACAGAAAAATCTACACAATGGAATACTACTCTTCTACAAAAAAGAATGAAATACTACCACTCACAATAACATGGATGGACTTAGAGAAAACTATATTAAGTGAAACAAGTCAGGCATAGAAAGAGAAATACCACATGTTCTCACTTATTTGGGGGAGCTAAAAATAAATAAATGAATAAATATTCAAACAAATAAAGGTGGGGGGAAGCAGACACAACAATCACAACAATTCCTTGAACTTGTTAAGACAAGTGAACAAATACAATGTAGTTGTTGGAGAGGGGCAGGGAGAGGTGGGAAGAGGAACAGATTATACTAAAATCAACTACAACATATATTGATGTTGCTTTGCCTCATACAGGGCAACGGCAATGCAAAAATGATTACTCAAAGCCCATTTCTTCTGAGCAGTGAGACATCCTGAAGGGGTTAATTTCCTGGAACCCTCAAGAGAGAGGCATTCCTCCTCAGGAAATTAACCACTGAACTGGGGTCTTCTCCCAGTATTTATTTTCCAGGCCAGAAAGTTACACAAAAGGAACATAGGTGGTTACAAAGAACTGTAAGAAAATTGTCATGGCAACAGTCATTAGTTGCACCAAGGACATCTGCCCTTGAAACCAGCAATTTTGCTGTGTTACAATTCTTTATCTATATTAGAGACTTTAGCCTAGGGAAAGTTTCCTGTCTTTTGCAAGCTTAACATTTCTATATATAATTTTAAAAAGTTAGGCTAAACCTGAAACTACAGGACTTTGGAAACTAGGCCCTGTGAAATACATTTACTTTATAAATGTTAGCATACTCCTCATATTGAGAAGTTAAAATTAAAACAACTATAACAATGTATTGTTGGGTTTCTAATGTACATAGACATAATATGTACAATAGTAATAGCAAAAAAAAAAAAAAATGGTGGAGGGAAATGGAACCATAAAGAAGGAAAGAGTATTTTGCTTAAAGTAAGTATAAATCAAAAGTAGGTTCTCATTATTTAAGGTGTATATTGTAAACCCTAGAGCAACCACTAAGAAAATAAATCTAAATATATAATTCGAAATTAGAGGAATTAAAATGTCACACTACAAGATATCTGCTTAAAATAAGGTAGTAAAGAAAAGAACAAAAAAGAAATGAGACTTATAGAAAACAAAAGGCAAAATGGCAGATGTAAATCCAATTATTATCACAGTAATTAGTTTAAATGTGAACAGATTAAACAATCTAATCAAAAGGCAGAGATTATCGAGTTGTATTTTTAAAAAACAAACAAAAAACAAGATCCAACTAAATATTTTCTACAAGACACACAGGTTCAATGATACAAACAGGTTGAAAGTAAAATGCCAATGAAACAGCAACCATAAAAGAATCAGACAAAATAGACTTTAAAACAAATATGTTTCTAGAAATAAAAAGAGACATTTCATAATGATAAAAGGGTCAATCCATCAGGAAAATATAACAATTAGAAACACATATGCACCTAACAACGGAGGAAAAATAAAGACACAAATGAAGTGATAAACAGATAAGTCAAAAATACTTAAGAGACTTTAGTACTTCTTTTCAATACTAGATAAAACAACTAGGAAGTAAATCAACAAGATCACAGAAAATTTGAACAATACATAAGCCAACCAGACGTACAGACATCCATGCAACACTCTACCTAACTATAACACAATACACATTCTTCTTAAGTGCCCATAAAACATTCTCCAAAATAGACCATATGCTAGGCCATAAACAACTTTCAATAATTTAAAGGGATTAAAATCATACAAAGAATGTCCTCTGAAAATAATGGAATGCAATTAGAAACCAATAACACGGGAATGTTGGAAAATTCACAAATATGGGGAAATAAAACTACACACTCCTAAATAACCAATGGGTCAAAGAAGAAATCATAAAAGAGATTAGAAAATACCTTGAAATAAACAAAAACTAAAATCACAACATAACAGAACTTATGGGATGCAGCTAAAGAAAGGAGAACTTAGAACTTAGAACGATTTATAACTATAAACACCTATATTTAAAAAGAAGATCTCAAATCAAGAACTTAATCTTCCATCTTAAGAAGATAGCACCTAGAAAAAGAAGAGCAAACTAAACCTAAGCAAGCAGACAGAAGGAAATAGTAAAGAGTAAAATGCAAACAAATGAAATGCAGGATAGAAAAACAAGAGAAAAAAATCAATGAAGGAGCCGGCCCGGTGGCGCACTGCTACAGTGCACCGCTTGGGAGCGCGGCGGCACTCCCGCCGAGGGTTCGGATCCCACATACAGACCGGTTCCCGCTCACTGGCTGAGCGAGGTGCGGGCGCAACACCGAGGGTTGTGATCCCGTTGCCGGTCCCGGTCCGGTAAGGGCGCGACACTGAGGGTTGCGATCCGTTGCCGGTCACGAAAAAAAAAAAAAAAATCAATGAAAACAAAAGAAACTGGTAAAGTATTAGGCAATCAGGTGGTTGCTAATGATGACAGAAAAGGAGGTTTGTTATTGGGAGAAACAGAATCCAGATTGCAGGGAATTTAAGGAATAAATGGGAGAGGAAAATGAAGACAGCACATGTAGACCCTTTTTTCAATAAGCTTAAGAGATAAGAGAGATTGAAAATAAAGGCAAGAAAAAAATGATTAACAGGGAATTTAAGGAATAAATGGGAGAGGAAAATGAAGACAGCACATGTAGACCCTTTTTTCAACAAGCTTAAGAGATAAGAGAGATTGAAAATAAAGGCAAGAAAAAAATGATTAACAGAATAAGATCCTCCTCCAAGACATAGAACAGGATTAGTGTCCAGGGAAAGAAGCTGGCCTTAGAATATATGGCAGACACTAGTGGTTGCCTACCCAGTCTTCCCTTCTTACAAGATAACATAATCCTAATTTTGTTCACCCTGGGAAGGGTAGAGGGCCATATATCTTGACTAAGCCAAACATAGGATTTCTATATCCCTCACCACTGATTGGTTTAGATACGGGTATGAGAGGCAATTTCGGCTAGTGAGGTCAAGTCTTCTAGGAGGCTTCAAAGAAAGTTTTCTTCACTCTTAAAGAAGACATAAGAGAAACACCATCTTTTCTTAGTCTTGGATGTTTTGATATTAAGATGTAATTCTTAGAGCTAAAGCTGCCATCTTGAGACCAGGAGGGGAAAAGTCTCAGGATAAAAGTCAACTCACCCAGGATAGTAAAATGGAAAGGCAGAAACAGCCAGGTCTGATGATAGCAGTTAGCTGCTAGTGAACCAACTATAAAACCATCTTTCTTCCAGATTTCTAGTTACATGAGAAAATAAAATATACTTATTACTTAAGCCATTTTCAATTGGGGCTTCTGTTACTTTCCAGCTGAAATCATTCTAACTGATACAGAAAGAAAGGATTCACTTTCATATGGAAAGAACTTTCACTGAGATGAATGTGAATGAAATTAACTTTGCATGTTGGAGACAGGGGAATTTGAGAGTTTCAGCCTAATGTTTCATTATTAAACAAAATGAAGCTCATAACACATCTATTTCACAAAGGAACTAGCCTTAACAGCTCTTTCCTGCTCTAAAAACTCAAGTATTTCTAATGATAACAATAGCTAATAACGAAGATGATGAGGAGGAGGAGGAGGCGGATGAGCTCATGGTTATTAAGGTATAAAAGCTAGGCCTTTTATCCTTTTATTGTTTACCTTCTGTATCCATTTCCCTTCAATAGTGAAACCAATCTTTCGCTTTCTGTTTGTAATAATTTTCATGTCAGTTTCATTTTTTTCATACATTCATGGTATATAACATTATACCACAATATAGTTTACAGAAGGAATCCTTAACTTTGAAAAACAAACACTTTGAAAGCCATACAATTTATAAAAAAGATATCTATATTTCCATACATCTTCTAAATCTGGTCAAGAAAAGAAAACATTTCAACCACATCTGTGGAATGATATCTTTGATTCATATCAGAGAGTGGAGAATCAACACTGTAGCCACATAGATAAACACCAGAGAAAGTACAATTTTAGCACAAATAACAAAAAATTCTAGAATTGTGTGCTTATCCAAGCAGTCCCCAAACGGTGAAAAATGTTTTGAAAGTTAAAATTATGACAGCTTTTGAAGCCCAAAACATTTTTCCTATAGAAAGAATGTTACTATGAGTCATTCCATTACTAGGTCAGTCTGTAAAAGTTTTGTGAAACCATATGCATAAGACTATTGTTTGAACTACACCAAGGCAGAATAATAGTTTTTCCTTTGGAAAATACATCATTTCTCTCCCCCACCCCACAATGAGTCCCAAGGGAGAGGGACTAGTCATGGACTCTGTTCATCTCTCCCAGCTCATCTCTAATCACTCCTCACCCCACACACTCCACAGGTCAGCCACACTGAACTCCAACCTGCAAAGCCCTCTCCCCTCCAAATCAGTCCTATCATGCACTTCCTTTCCTCTTCTTATAGGTCACCTCTACCCAGTCTCCTGGTCTCAGCTTAAATGCTACTTCCTCAGAAAGGCCATCCCTTGCCTACACACTGAGTCATGTGTTCCTGATGTGTGTGCTCTCCCATCACACTACACTTTCCTATCACAGCATTTATAACACTGTATTATAATCACTTTGTCAATGTCCCACATAAGCTCCACCGTGTCAGGGATTCATTTTATTTGCTATTATTTTAACCTCAGAGCTTAGAAGAGTGCCTGGCATTTTGAAAGTGCTTAATACATATTTGTTTACATTAGTGAATTTTCATAAGAAAATATACTTCAATGCATTTTTAACCTGATTTATGGAATATTTAACATGATCTATGGTCATTATGAAGAAAGAAGGAGGTTTTCCAAAGAACACTTCCCCATTCCTGAATTGAAACACCTAGAGATTGTTCATAGGGAGGAGGTTACCTACCCAATTTCTTTCCCTTTGCTGGTTATAGTCACTTAAATGGAACATTAAAATTCCAGAAAACAGGAATAAATACATTTTCTTACCTTTATTTCTTTCTTGCAGGTAACGTCACTCATTCTTATGGCTTTTTTTTTTTTTATATATATAAGCAATGAAATGCTTATGAAATACAAATTCCCAAATTTGTATCTCTAGGCTTGATTTTTCCCTTGATCTTAATACCCAAATTTCCAACTATCTACAATTTTGTACCTGAGTGTGCCACAATGACTTCACCTCATCCCCCAGATTCTCCCCAACCTTTCTTTTCTCCTGTGTTCTCCATTTCAGATAGTGACATAACCACCTAGTCACTGAAACCTTACAATAAGATGTCTCACCTTTGACTCTTAAACATTGGTTCCAATAGTGTGGGCATTATCTGGGAGCTTGTTAGAAATGCAGAATCTCAGGCTCCACCCCCAACCTGCTGAGAGATGTTTTCATCTACCTTTTAACAAAATCCCCAAGCAATTCATACACACATTAAAATTTGAGAAACACTGAACTATAATTCCTTTTTCTCCCTACTCCACACATTAACCGTGATACTGTATTAGTCCGTTTTGTTTGCTATAACAGAATACCTGAGACTGGGTAATTTATAAAGAAAATGAAATTTGTTGCTTACAGTTTCAGAGGCTGGGAAGTCCAAAGTCCATCTGGTGGTGGTGACAGTGACCCAGGGGTCTCACATTGCAAGATGGTGGAAGCAGAGAGAGCAGAGAAAGAGAAAGACAGATTCTCCTCTCTCTTCTTTTAAAGCCCTCACAACCACATCCTGACCACCATTTTTAATCCATTCACTAGGGCATGGTCCTACAATCCAATCACCTCTTCAATGCTCCATCTTTGAAGTACCATTATAGGATTTCCCACCCTATAAAAGTCACAGTGGGGGCTAAGTTTCTAATACATAAAACTTGGGGGACACAATTCAAGCTTCAATGAGTTTGGGGGGACATAATTCAATCCACTACAGATACCAAGTCTGCATAGCCAAATATATTCCCTCCCACCATTTCTGTTATCACTGCCCTGATTTAAGCCACTGCCTCTTGTTTGAAATGCTCCAAAGGCTGCTTAGCTGATCTCATTCCTCTAGTCCACTGGTTCTTGTCCAGAATTTTAGAACAAACACTCTGATGTACAGCTATGAGAGAAGCCATATGGTTGGCTGGCCAGATTGTGAATAATATAAAGCTTGTCTTATCTATGCTGTAATCTAAAATCTGGAGATTCTCATAAAATTGTCACAAGGGAAAGCATGCCAAAAAAAAAAAAAAAAGAAGAAGAAAAAGAAAAGACTGAAAGATCGAGAACCACTCTTTTCGTGTCTACTTGTTACAATCATTCTCTACACTAACCTCAATTTTCTTTCCAAAATATAAACTTGATCATGTCATATCTCTTTCTAAAATCTTTTAGTGGCTTCTGAACACATTATGTTCTTCTACACCTCTACACTGGATGTCTGTCTTCCCTGCCAGACAAGGACTTCCAAAAAGGAATTCTGTGTGTTAATCACTGGCCAATGGTAAATACTCAAAAAATGCGCTTCTGAACACATTATGTTCTTCTACACCTCTACACTGGATGTCTGTCTTCCCTGCCAGACCAGGACTTCCAAAAAGGAATTCTGTGTGTTAATCACTGGCCAATGGTAAATACTCAAAAAATGTTAAAGAAATCAGTTACCATTTATACCTGACATCATTAAAAACTGTAGAACTTATCACTAACAACACGAATACCTTTATAAACTGCAAAATACTAAATAGCACAAATGAGGGTACTTCAAAAAGTTCACGGAAAGATTAGTATTACTTTAATCCTATTTTTCCATGAACTTTTTGAAGTATCCTCATACTTATAAGATGAAATCATTTAGAAAATAAAACAAAAAATGAAAACACCTCTCAAACTATATGCATCCAGGCATAGTAACAGGTCAAATATTCTTGGGGACCTAATTCACATTCACATAAATGCAGCTATCCTAAGAGCCCACATTTTGGGGAGTCCCACCCTGTTTCCTATTTCTAAAGAGGGCAGTCTTTAATAGGAGGAGGGAGAGGTCAAGTCTGCCAGCTGATTTTAAGTTATATATTTTATCATAATGACTATAATAAAGAAAAGTTTATTATCTATAATTTTCAAAATTTTTTAAAATTTATTTTCTACATAGTACTTTTCAAATGCAGTTGAAATCACACTATTTTGTATTTGGTTATAAATTTCTGTCATAAATTACACTCATAATTACACTTTCAGTGACCATGTTATTCCATCCTCATATATTGTAGCTTATTAAAACACTCACCAAAGTTCAACATCTATGGAACAATTACTATGACAGGCCCTGAGGCAGGACCTAACCATCCCTAACCTCAAGAACCGTCTAGCCAAGTGGCAGGGATTGACTCATAGACCCACAATTGCAGGACAGTGCCAAGGGCAAATCAGAGGGTGCTCACTGACAGTGCTGACTCAGGAGGGATGCTCCCAGGATCTGTCTGCTGTGCTCAAGGGATGAAAAGTCAACAAGAAGTCAGAAGGCACAGGGGGAAAAACTGATAAGGATAAGGCATAAGAGTCTCAAATCACACAGCACGTTCAGAGAAGCAGTGACTGGGAGTATCTACAGCATAAGAAACAAATAAGAGTTGGGCCCATTTCCTTAAAACCTCTCCAGAATTGGGAGTTATTTTAATTTTTATCTCTTTCAAGAGAATAGAGGGGGTAACTCAAGTTTGACTTAAAATGCATTTCCTTTATTACAAGTAATGGTAAACATATTCCCACATTTTTATTACTTAATTGTACTCATTATCTGCTAAAATACTCTGTTTACTTACATATTAAATTTTGATATTTCTTCTTTATTAAGTTTGAGAAAACTCTTCAAGTATTACAAATATTAACCCTTAGTCACACTTGAGACATGGATTTTTCCCAATTTGTTATTTTTTCATTTTAAATAAGTCTTAAATTTTATATATTCAAAACTGTCTATCTTTTCCTTCGTGAATTTCCTCTTGCTTCAAAACTGAGTTATCAATCCTTCAGAAATGTGATGAATATTAGTCTATTTTCTACTACTTTTTAAAAATATTTAACTCTTGATAAAACAGCTAGACCTGATAAAGACAAGATGTGCATAAACATTCACCATACTAGCCATTAACCTTCCTCTTCCAATCCTCCTCCCATTCCCTTTGCTAAGATATAGCTAGAGAATTCTCTTTCATACAAACTCCATGTTCATTTTAATTTAAGTTCCCTTACATAACAATGTTGGGAAGACAATAGCTGAAGCATGTGTCCTTTGCACTTAGATATGTCCCTGAGACATCCACACCTTCTATGAAAGGATTATGAATTAATATTTTAAGCTATGTATCATGGACAGAAAACATTTCTGGGATGTGTCAACAATAAAAATCAATGCAAAATTTCAAGTGCTAGTGGATACCTTCTAAGTCCCCAAAACTAGACACAAATAATCCAAGTTTTCTTTAAGGGCCTGACATGCCATAGCTTTCTGACTTCATGTTACAAAAGGCAGTTCTCAAAACAGAAAAGGGGGCTTAGTCCAGTGGTTTGTAGTTGAGCATGTCTGACACCCATGGCGAGTTTGGAAATTGGGAGTATATTAGTCTGTTTCTGTTGCTTATAACAGAATACCTGAAAGTGGGTAATTTATAAAGGAATGAAACTTATTTCTTACAGTTTGGAGGCTGGGAAGCCCAAGGTCCAGGGAACACATTTGACAAGGGCCTTCTTGGTTGGAGACTCTCTACAGCCACACAGGATATCACATAGAGAGAGAATGGCATGAGCAAGAGACAGCTAGCCTTCTCACTAGCTCTCCTTACAAAGCCATCAGAACCACACCCATTACTTAGTGAATGCATCAATCTATTCACAAGGGCAGTCCTCACAATCTAATCACTTTTTAAAGGCTCTACCTTTCAAATACCATAATAGGATTTCCCACCCTCCCAACACTGTTACATTGGAGATCAACTTTCCAATACATGAATTTTGGGGGGACACATTTGGCCCATAGTAGGGGGGAGGGGCACATTTTAGATATCACAATGAGGGTGATATCACTGCTAGCTTGTGAGGAACCAGAGATCCTAAGTATCTTGCAATGTGTAGGGCCATCCTGCACAAGAAAAACCTGTCCCAACCCAAATGTCCTATAGCCTCCTCACTTCAGCTAAGATCCTTACAAATAAGGATCCTTGGAAAATAACTTTCTCCAATATTTAAAGAAGACTCCTGCTTCCATTTACTCTATCCAGCCTGTCACAGATATGTTTTACAATGGGAGGGCCAACTCTAGGTACAACTGTGAGGTCGACCTGGCTGTACTAGATGTACTGCTTACATTTCCTGTTGGGTCCCTTGTATTACTCCCCATTCTGGCCTGAATCCCTTCAAGCAACATCCCAGGAAGTTCCTGGGCTTTAGCTATTCTCTTCTCAATCTAATCCACCAAAACTTGTTTCCTGCAAGTTCTTAGAAAACCCTCGAAAAACAAAGCACACTAAGATATTAATTTCATGATGGTACGATGAAAAAAATCCATCTTCTCAGGGATATTTATGTTTAAGCAATAAACCAAAGACACCGCTTCTTACCATTTCCTCTATTACTACCCTCGACCAAGCTACCACCATTTTCCACTGGGATTACAATAGTTTCTTAACTGGTCTTCCTACTTCAACTTTCCAACTCATAGTTTATTCTCAAGAAAGATCTGACCTAAGTGAGATAATGTCATTTTCTGACCCTAAACTCTTAATTCATTCTGAATAAAAGGCAAAGTATCTCCAATGGCATACAAGGTCATCAATGATCTAAAATGAAAAAAGCTGGTGGAAGAATGTATCAGTGAGAAAGAACATTTTGTTCATGTTAAATTTGAGATGCCTAGAGATATTCAAGTGGAGAGGTCAAAAACACTATCCCTAGATCCCCAGAAGAGAGCTTTAGGCCAGATAAATGGTTCTCAACTGAGGGTGATTATGCCCCCCAGGAGGCATTTGGCAATATCTGGAGGCATTTTGGCTGTCACAACTGGAGTAGAGGGAGCTCTACTGGCACCTAGTGGGTAGAGGCCAGAGATGCTGCTAAACATCCTACAATCCACAAGGCAGCCCCTGCCCCCAACAAAAAATTATCCAGCCCAAATAGTTCTGAGGATGAAAAATTCTGGGCTCAAGATAATATGAAAGACTTATGCAAACAGACCGTATTTAAAACCAAATGTGCAAAGTGAAAAACAAGAAAATCAAACCTTGAGAAATTTCTCTTTTAGAAGTCAAGTAAGTAGAAGAACCAACATAGAAGACAGAAAAGGGTCAACTAGCATGGGAAGGAAAAATGGGAAAGGGTGGTGTGACAAATACCAAGAGAAGAATGTCTCCAAAAGGAAGTAATGTTCAACTGCATCAACTGCACAGAGAACTGTTACGATGTTAACTAACACTGGTCAGGGGTTAAAAGGTCTAA
>NW_007726722.1:457985-458809 GCF_000696425.1 Galeopterus variegatus
CTTGAGAAATTTCTCTTTTAGAAGTCAAGTAAGTAGAAGAACCAACATAGAAGACAGAAAAAGGTCAACTAGCATGGGAAGGAAAAATGGGAAAGGGTGGTGTGACAAATACCAAGAGAAGAATGTCTCCAAAAGGAAGCAATGTTCAACTGCGTCAACTGCACAGAGAACTGTTACGATGTTAACTAACACTGGTCAGGGGTTAAAAGGTCTAAGAAGAATGGAAGAGAGATACTGTGGAAAGTAAAAGAGCACGATAATAGAGACACATCTGAAGATGGCTGGGCAATTTCAAGGCTTCTGAGTATATCATTAAAGTGAAAAAACTGGCAGGCAGTTGGGCTCATCCAGTCCTGAGGCTTTGCCAAATGGGAGAGACCAAAGAGGTGCAAAGTAATTGAGGGAATTTGCAGAACAGTAATTTATATCAGGGCATCTAAGCTAGATAAGGAAGGAAGTTATAACAGGAGGGAAGTAATGAATGGAGAGAAATGTGGGGAGGAGGCTAATAAACTGGAAGTCCCAATGAGTCATAAACATTATTCCACATCAATAAATATATTTCTCTACCATGCTTTTAATTTTTCCATAATAGCATTGCCTATTACTTGATATTATTAAGCAAATGTGATTTTCCTTTAATAAGAAAGAACTACAAGAGATAACAATTGTTGGTGAGGGTGTGGAGAAAAGGGAAGAACCCTTGTACACTGTTGGTGAGAATGCAGACTGGTGCAGCTACTGTGAAAAACAGTTTGAAGGTTCCTCAAGAAATTAAAAAATAGAACTATGACCCAGAAATCCTCTTCTGGGTATTCACAAAA
>NW_007726722.1:459318-462189 GCF_000696425.1 Galeopterus variegatus
TCCTCAAGAAATTAAAAAATAGAACTATGACCCAGAAATCCTCTTCTGGGTATTCACAAAACGAAATGAAATCACCATTTCATAAAGATATCTGCACTTCCATGTTCACTGCATCATTATTGACAATAGCCAAGATACTGAACAGCAAATGTGTCCATCACATATACATATGTGTGTGTGAGAGAGAAAGAAAGAGAGAAAGATTAGTTCCCTCCTTGTTCCATTTGCTACAACATGAATGAACCTACAGGACATTATGCTAAGTGAAATAAGCCAGACACAGAAAAAAAAAAAAAAATACTGCATGATCTCTCTTATATGTAGAATCTAAAAAAAAAGAAAAGAAAAGAAAAAGTTGAACACACAAAGATAGGGAATAAAATGGGAGTTGCCAGGGGCAAGGGGGAGAAAATAGGAATATGTAGGTCAAAGGATACAAAATTGCAGATATGTAGGATGAACATGTCTGGAGATCTAATGTGCAACATGAGGACTATAGTTAATATTGTACTGTATTCAAGAGTTTTTTGCTAAAAGAGTAGATTTTAAGTGTTCTTGCCACAAAAAAGGGGGTAATATGTAAGACGACTGACATCTTAATTTACTTGACTATAATAACCATTTCACTATGTGTATGTATATCAAAACACAATGTTGTACATATTAAATATATACAATAAAAAAGTAAAAGTAAGTAAAAAAGAGATACTTATTATGTGAACATTTCTCCTCATCCTATTTTCTTTTCCAGACCAAGATTGAATGGTATTTGTAGAAAAGACCATGTTATTGTGAAAGATACACATATATGACAAACAACAGCCCTGGGTTAAAACATCAGCTCTTTCATTTACAAATGTTGTAACCTTGGATGACCTACCTAACCTCTCAGAACCTAAACCTCTTCATCTAACAGAATGTGGTAGGCAGAATACTGCCCCCCACACCCCCAAAGATGTCTGTATCCTAATCCCTGGAAATTCTGACTATGCTATGTTACATGGCAAGGGAGAATTAATGTTACAGGTGCGATTAAAGTTGCTAATCAATAGACCTTAAAATAAGGACAATATCCTGGATTATCCAGGTGGGCCCAAAGTAATCACAAAGGTCGTCAAGGGGAAGAGGGAGGCAGAAGAATCAGAACCACATAGATGACATTGTGAGAAAGACCTGACCAGTCAGCTGGCTTTGAAGATGGAAGTAGGCTACTATCTAAGGAATGTGGGCAGCCTCCAGAAGCTGGAAAAGACAAGAAAACAGATCTCCCTTAAAGCCTTCACAAAGGAATGCAGCCCTGCTGACACACGGTGAGACCCGTTTTGGGCTTCTGACCTCCAGAACTGTAAGATAAATTTGTGTTGTTTTAAGCCAAGAAGTTTTTGTTTGTTTGTTTTACAGCAGCAATAGGAAACTAATACAGTTAAAATGAACTGTCTTCATAAGTTGTTCCGTAGATTAAACAAGATAATGTATATTAGGTACTCAACAGAATGCCTAGTACATAGAAGCATATATATAGCTGCCAACAATAGTATTAGTATTAGTTCTAATACTATGAATACTATTAGCGGCACCAAAATCAAATTGTCAGCAAAAACAACACTGACTCTGTTTTAGAATTTACTCAGCTCTGTGACCTAAGGTATCTTAGTTAGACTCTATAGGACTCAGTATTCTCACTAATCAAAATGAGGAGGCCTAGAATAGATGACTTCTGAAGTTCGTTCTAGCTCTAAAATTTTATGAGTCTGAAACATAATTCCTTAATGACACATTGTACTTATTGCTAATTAACTGATTCAGAAAATCCTATTAAATAAAAACAGTAGACCAAGCAGTTTTCATTTTATGTTTCAACATTTCCAATATTTTATATTGCTGAATTACAGCCTTATAAAGTTGAGTCATGGCATAAAAATCACAGGCCTGCAAGCAAGGAAAAATATCTAAGTCATCCTGCTACTATTTAAAGGCCTTACAGTCAAACTGAAATAAAAATAGCATCTTTCAAATAACTCAAAGTATATTCCCATGTATTAGCTCATTTTTTCTTTTTAACAGCTTTATTGAGATATAATTCACATACCATACATTCACCCTTTTAAAGTATA
This sequence comes from Galeopterus variegatus, assembly GCF_000696425.1. Taxonomy (NCBI): domain Eukaryota; kingdom Metazoa; phylum Chordata; class Mammalia; order Dermoptera; family Cynocephalidae; genus Galeopterus; species Galeopterus variegatus. The sequence continues at coordinate 461,433 of NW_007726722.1, forward strand.
TAATTCAATGGTTTTCGTATATTCGGAGTTGCGCAGCAATCACAATTTCAGAACATTTTCATCATTCCAAAAAGAAACTACCCATTAACAATAATTCTCCAGCTCCCCCTTCTCCAATACTCCCAGCCCACTAAGCTACTTTCTGTCCCTACGGATTGGCCTATTCTGGACATTTCATATAAATGGAATCATATAATATACAGCCTTTTGTGTCTGGCTTCCTTCACTTAGCATAATGTTTTGAGATTCATCCACGTTGTAGAATGTGTCAGTACTTCATTCCTTTTTAATGGTAAGTAATATTCCATTACATGGATATAACACATTTTGTTTATCCATTCATCAGTTGATAGACATTTCTACTGTTTAGCTGTTAAGAATAATGTCACTATAAACATTTACATACAAGTTTTTGTGAGGATGTAGACAGACACCTAGGAGTGGAACTGCTGGGTAACATACGGTAACTCTGTTTTAACCTTTTGAAGTACTGCCAAACTGTTTTCTAAAGTGGCTGCCCATTTTACATTCCTACCAGCAATGTATGAAGCTTCCAATTTCACCACATCCTTACCAACACTTGCCATTACCTGTCTTTGATTATAGCCAATTAGTGAGCATAAAGTGACATTTTATGTGGTTTTGATTTGCTTTTCTCTGTATCTACGACATTGAGCATCTTTTCATGTGCTTAGTAGCCATTTGTAAATCTTCTTTGGAGAAATGTCTATTCAGATCTTTTGCCCATTTTTAATGG
>NW_007726722.1:463221-464074 GCF_000696425.1 Galeopterus variegatus
ACTGAACTACTCCTAGCTCAGGATGCACCATGACCAAGATCTTGCCCTTATTAGTGTTATAAGTTGGCAGTGTTATGCACAACATCTAGCCCTAAATTAATTTCTTAGTGGCAAATAGTCCTGATAAAGAAATTTTTTATCTCAGTGTGTAAAGATCCACAACTCAGAGGAAACATTACAGAGTTTAAAACAAGGGATAGCCTACTTTCTTTAAATTCAAAACATCAAATTTATTTTGTGGCCTAAGATAACCTCATTTTGAGTATTGCTCCAATTACTAGGCCATCATCTAGTTCATATAAATACATATCATAATGCAGCAATGCTTACATTAATGGCATTTTTCAAAATTAAACTTGACTAAAAGAAGAAAACACTCATATTTTTACCTTTAACCAGAAAAGCCTGATGATTCAGAGCCTAAATCATGGCCAGCTCCTATTGTATGCTGAATAAAAATGTTATAATAGCTCCACTGACATATAAACAAAAATCATAATTACAAATCTGACAACTTAAAAAGGCAGTTAAAAAGTTACCTTTTCTATCAAAGTATTACTAATGCAGATCAGAGGAACCTAATAATCCCTAGAGGACTAAAGGCATAACCCTAAGTGGCCCTGCAAACTTTAAGTTTCTTTATCTTGAGGGGTTTTTTCCTTAAAAATTTCACATAAATGTTATATTCTAAACTGTAATAAAATTATTTTCTTTTGCTATAAAAAAATTTTAACATTTTTTAGGGTCAATATAAGAATCTGTTGAAAAAGTCAAATAGAAAATACTTGGCCTGGGGCCGGCCCGGTGGCGCACTGGATAGGTGCGCCGCTTGGGAAGCGTGGCGGCGCTCCCG
>NW_007726722.1:464715-470176 GCF_000696425.1 Galeopterus variegatus
GGCGCTCCCGCCCGAGGGTTCAGATCCCACATGCAGACCGGTTCCTGCTCACTGGCTGAGCGGGGGGGCGGGAGCAGCGCCGAGGGTTGCGATCCCGTTGCCGGTCCCCGGTCCGGTGCGGGGGCAACACTGAGGGTTGCGATCCGTTGCCGGACACGGAAAAAGACAAAAAGACAAAAAAAAAAAAAAAAAAAAAGAAAATACTTGGCCTGTTACTGGAACTATGTTCATTTTTACTGTACAAATTTAGTAACAGCCAGTGAGTAAAACTAACATTTGGGGAGATGCATCATGCCTACCTCAGGGTTTTGAGTGCCCTCAGCACACCACTTTGTAACTGAAGGGTGCCTAAGCTCTGTTTCGCAAGCTAGGTGCCTAAAGATTTAGAAGGTAGAAGCTGAGCTGGGAGACCATGGCCTGAAGTGATCTCAGGGATGGCCTGCTGCAAGACAGGCAATGTCACAGTTCACTGCAGGGCTTTTCTATACTGTGAAATCGGAAGCTAGGGGCTTTCTGGAGGTGCCTCTGTGTGACTTCAGGGGGTCAGAGGACAACTGCAAGTGGGCAGAGCACTACACTCCTGACCCCCATTTCTCTCACTCATCTGGTTTACACTCTGGGCTCTCATGTAAGTTTTCTGAAGTTTGAAGTCAGACTGTGAAAAAAGGTTCTGAAAATCGAGATCGAGAGGATGTCTTGACCAGGAAGACAATAACGTGCATCAGATCTGAAGACAAGGTGTGGACAAAATGGGAGAATGAATAATGAAGGTGGTGGGGAGCAGAGTCAAAAACAGGAAAGGGTGCGGTATAAGCCAAGGGTCAGGGTCAGGCCTTTATCCACAGAAAAGAATGTCTATTGTGGAGTGTGTGTGTCTGCTTAAAGGAGCAGCAATGAGATTCTTCATCCAGAAGCACTCAACTGCTGCAAACTTAAACTCCAATATGCTACCGTGGACCATAATCTCTTGCCTTTCTAGCTTTCTAGATTCCTTCACTACCATTGCTGATCAACTCTTTGAAAGCAGGCAGTGTGAGCCTTCAAAAAGTAAGACAGATCATGTCACTCCTCTGATTCAAACCATTTAATGGCTTTCCCATGACACTTGAATAAAATCCTAAATTCTTACAGCAGCCCTAATATGTCATGCCCCCAATTTATCACCACTCTCCTCCTCATTCTCACTCCCCAGTGCCATGGCTGCTCCTCAAGCAAGCCCCCAGTCCCCAACAAGGGCTTTGTATGTGCACATGCTGTTTCCTTTCCCTGGAATGCTCTTCCCCAGACATTTGCCTTGCTGTGTCCCTAACTACATTGAAGTTTTTACTCAGAGGTTGTTTCTTCTGAGATCCTCTTCCCTGATCACATTATTAAAAATAGCATCTACATTTGTCCCTTACCCTTCTTCATTTTTCTGTTAACATTTTCTAACCATCTGAAATTTTATACGTGTGTGTGTGTATATATATTTATATTTGTTTGTCGTCGACCTCTCACTAGAATTAAGCTCTACAAGGGCAGAGACTTTTTTTTGGGGGGAAGAGAATTTAAAAAAAAAAAATTTTATTTTGACATTTATTTGCATATATTTGTAGGATATAGTATGTTGTTTCAATATATGCAGGGGGGAAGAGAATTTTTAAAAAATTTTTTTTATTTTGACATTTATTTGCATATATTTGTAGGATATAGTATGTTGTTTCAATATATGCATATTTTCATCACTGTTTTGATCTAGCACCTATAACAGCGTCTGGAAGATTAATGCTCAATAAAAATTTATCGAATGAATGAATGAATAAACCATACCTGATCTTACTAAGCTTCCAGTTGTTCCCCACTCCACTCTCTATTTTTTCTTAATCCATTAACCATGCTCCAACTTCCCTTCTTATCCAATATAACCTAGGATTTGATCACCCAGCTTTGCCCACTCCCTGGCCTAAATTCTCAACTTTTTTGCCTGCTTGTCCTTCTACTACACACACACCCTAAACCAATCTAAAGATCTACTACTTCACTCCTATGCCCAGACTAGAGATCACTACTATAAAATGCCCCAACCATACAGACTGGGAACTCTGCAAATGCATGGCCTCCCATCTCAGTAGGCCCTTCTCACTTCTGTCCATCAATCTTTTCTTGAGCTACTCATCAGCTCCCTATCTTATGTTCACCAGAGTCAATTCCAAATGTCCACCACTTTCTTCAAGCTTCATACTCTCCCCTTCACTCGCCAAATGACATTAACTCCACAGAAGCAAAAGAGATGTTATTAGGTCAGACTCCCCCAGTTTCCTCCACCCTCACTGATCAACAACCACATGCGCATTCTTACCGTCTTCCTGGCAATTTGGAGTGTCCCTCTTCCTTCCCAAAGCTTACCTTAATCCGTGTTCTGGAACTTAAGCCATCTACCTCCTTAGGGTACCAATGCCATCATTTATCCACTTTCCCCCTCTATATCTTCAATTGGTTTAGATGGGATTAGTGCCCTTATAAGAAGAGACACCAGAATGCTTGCTCGTGCTCTTTTTCCGAGGACACAATGAGAGGATGGCTTTCTACAAGCTAGGAAGAGGGCCCTCATCAGAAACTGACCATACTGGCACCCCCACCTAGGACTTCCCAGTCTCCAGAACTGTGAGAGAATAAATTTCTGTTTAAGCAACCCAGTTAAATTTCTCTTGTTATGGTAGCCCAAAGTAAGACACAGCACATACTTTTAACTTGTTTAAGCCACCCAGTTAAATTTCTCTTGTTATGGTAGCCCAAAGTAAGACACAGCACATACTTTTAACTGCTATATCATGTACAGAGGCTTTTCTCAAATCATACAGTCAACAACAAACTGGGCCACAAAGAGGGGGCCAAAAAAGTGGAAAGAACACCAAGAAAGAATAATGTTACTGAAGCTGAGAGATAAGCATTTTAAGATTAAGGATGTCAGCATTAAATTAATGAGCCCTAGTTAATTTTGAATGAATTTTCAGTTAAGAAGTCATCTGTGCTTTGGGGAGAGCAGTTTTTTGTTTGCAAGCAAAATCTATATTGCAGAGGTAGGGGCAGTAAAGCATAAACTCTCTTTTTAAGACACCTGGCTGTGAAGGGAAAGGGGCAAATAGGACAGTGGCAAGAAAGAGACATAAAATCTGGGTATTTAGTTTTATTTGTTCTTTTGTTTGTTTTATGATGGAAGAGATTTAAGTACTTATGTGCAGTGGGGGAAAAGTTAGAAGAGAAGGAGAAACTGAAGATGTAGAGAGGGAAAGTGGATAAATGACGGCATCAGAATCCTAAGGAGATAGATGGCTTGAGTTCCAGAACATGGGTTGAAGATAAGTCTGGGCAGGAAGAGGGACACCCTTCCTCCACATTGCCAGGAAGGAGGTAATATTTTTATAAAAGTTCAGCATTACTTATAGGAGGAAAATCTGAAAGCAATCTAAATGCCAATGTATTAATCATCCCAGACTACAATAACAAAATACCATCACTGGGATTTTCTCACAGTTCTGGAGGGTGGAAGTCCAAGACCATGGTGCTAGTATGGTTGGGTACTGGTGAGGACCCTCTTCCTGATTTGCATATGGCCACCCTTTTGCTGTGTCCTTACATGGTGGAAAGAGAGCTCTATCTCTTTCTCTTCTTATAAGGGTACCAGTTCTATCTGATCTGGACTCTGCCCTTACGACCTCATTTAACCTTAATCGCCTCCTTAAAGGCCCTATCTCTAATACAGTCACATTGAGGGTTAGGCTTTAACATATTAATCTGGGGGGGGGACATAATTCAGTCCAATAATGAAATTTTAAGTAAAGTATATTAAAACTGAAAGTTATGTAACAATAATTGTGCGAGTACAAAAACTGTAAAGCAACAGAGAAAATGGATGTCACATGAAAATATCAGGATACAAAAGTTTAATATAAATATATTAAAAATATGCTTATGAAAATAAAAAGGAATATACCATAATTATAATAGAGGTGATGTTAGAGAGTTTCTTTATTTCTAAGCTGTATAATTAGACAATTTAAAAAATAAATTTTCATAGAAAATATATATAAATGAGAAGCTTCAACTGAAAAAAAGAAAAAAACAATAACAATTCCAAATCTAACTTTCTATGTTTGTTTCCCGCTTACATCATCACCATCTATATTAACAAGGATGTTGGCTAAACTGCTGTAAGAAGACCAAGAACAAAGTGACTCAAATAAAACAGGAGTTAATTTCTTTTTCATGTGACAGTCCAGGGGCAGACAAGTGAAGCAGGGAAGGTGGGTAGCTTTGCAAGGTCATCCAGAGACTGAGGTTCCTTCTGTCTTCTCCCAGCACTCCCTGGGGTACTGCCCATCTCTGCATGATCAAAGCTAGCTCACCAACATCTCACTCATGAGGATGGGGAAAATAAGAGTATGATGGACAAACAGCTTTTTAATATAAATGTGTTTTAAGAGTAGCACACATCACTTCCACTCTCATCCCACGGGCCAAAACTTAGAAACACAGCTTCATTTGATAACAAGAAGCCTGAGAAATACAGTTTCTACGTAGGGGCTATGTGCCTACCAACATATCAGAGGTAGGAGTGCATCCTTCTTCCTGCTCTCAAATAGTCACCTCCTTTCTAAAGGAATATAAAGTTGCAGCCAGTTACTGAATTCAACTTAAAGTCTAGGATCTCTGGGTGATGCACAACTCTCTTCAACAGATATCCAAGTGGCTCCTTCCCAGTCCAGTGACTTATAAACTAATAGAGGAGTAACCTTTGCTCATCACCACCATCACATCAATATAGAATGGTGGAATACAAACAAAATGAATGCAATTAAGTCTTCCATTCTGAAAAAAGAATGACAAATATACATACATATTTTTAAATCAGTGATGAAATACTGTTGAAAAAGAATTGCAAAGAAAGCAAGTCTCTTGGTTAAATTTAGGTTCTGTTCTCTGGGGAAAACTCCCTTGTCCATTTGCCTGCTGGAGCCCTAGCTTTGTCTCTAGAAGATTCTCTATTTTCCATTATCATCTCTAGCTCTATATGAAGTGAACACAGAAAAGTATGTGCTCCAAAGGGGCAGCAAAGATAAAACAGGCTATTTCCTGCTGGTTCAAATTTGGAAGCCAAAGATTTCCTTATGTGTCAAAAAACATCAAAGCATCACGGGCTTTTGACAAAGGGGCAGCAAAGATAAAACAGGCTATTTCCTGCTGGTGCAAATTTGGAAGCCAAAGATTTCCTTATGTGTCAAAAAACATCAAAGCATCACGGGCTTTTGCAAGCAAAACTTCTGGGATCTTTGGCAACATAATCCTTTCAAAAAACTCAACAGGTCTATTTGCCTTCAGTCAGTGCATGAAAGTAACCACAACTAAAGATTTATCCTGGTCATAGATATTAAGCTTGTCAACTCTCCTCTTTTATTTGCTGGCCTCGGTGGCAGAGCCATCC
>NW_007726722.1:470707-472248 GCF_000696425.1 Galeopterus variegatus
ATAGATATTAAGCTTGTCAACTCTCCTCTTTTATTTGCTGGCCTCGGTGGCAGAGCCATCCTTCTCTTTCTTGATTTAAGGTTAGCTACCTTGAGGTCATCTGATTCACAGAAGGAGGATTATACCGCCCCTCCCCACTGCCATCAGGGAAGAACATGTGACTTGAGATGTTTCTTCTTACCTGACTTATTTCAGGCTCAACCATTTGACTTGCTTTGGCCAATAAAATATGAACAAAAGTCACATGTACCACTTCCAAGAAGCCATATTTCCATTCCTTCTGTCACAAGAATGGCAATGTACCAAAAAATCCTATTTCTTCGGCTTAAATCTTCAAATGACAAAGAAGGTAGAACACAGCCATAGCCAACATGTCATCAGTAAGAAATAAACCTCTGTTGCTGTAGGGAATTGAGATTTTGTATGTGTAACTGGAGCTTTTGCATAGCTCAACTGACTGGTTCAAGGTAGAAAAGCAGATACTTAATTTGATCCTTGCCTGGACTGGTTTCTACTGTTCGGCCAAGAAAATCTAACAGGAAGTTCCTAAGAATGATAATCTTACCTCTTGCTGTTTGGCATACAGAAGCAATTTTTCCAACCTGCAATGCCCCATATTAGAAGTCTCTTAGTCAATTCAGACTACAGGCCATGGACAGAGAGCTATTTATGAGTACCATACAAGAGTAGCTCAAAAAGTTCAGGGGAAAATAGAATTAAAAGATAATACAAATCTTTCCCTGAACTTTTTGAAGTATCCTTGTATACTATAAACTATATACTCCCTTTCAACTTTAATTGCAAACTGACTAATTATTCTCTTTGATGTCCTCTTATACTTCCTTGCTAAAGCAGCAAGGAGTAGTTAACTCATATTAGCAGTCTAACCACTTCCTTGAAGGTACTAATTGGGTAGACAAATTGACTGCCTTCCAAGTTATAAGAAGTGAGTTACACTGAATATTTTCCCACTGCATAATAAGGGCCACTAGTTATCCAGCCAATAGCATGTTTTCTACTGTCTGTTGACCAACCACTTGGCCAATGCCATGCATTTTAGCTTTTTATTATGGAACATCCCACTTCAGGTACCAATTTTGGCATTAAATAAAGTATGGGCTAAGTTGTTGTGATAAAGTGATGCTAAAATACAGTGGCTCAAAAAAGAAAGTTTATTCTCTTCCTTGAAACAATACAGAGATAGGGAAGTGACTGGGGGGAGTGCAAATAGTAGTTGATTCTGCTTCACAAGTCATACAAGGACCTAGGCTGGGCTACATGGCCAGCTCTGCTGTCCTCATCACAAGGCTTCCATGTCTGGGTTCAAGGCAGTTGTTGCCATTCTAGTTATTGCTGCTTCCCAGTGAGTAGGAAGGACAGTGGAGGGGCAGACGAAGTCTAGGACAAGCAACTTATCTTTAAGAAGATAACCCAGAAGTTGGACATATTTTTGTTCATATGTAACTGGCTCAAACCTAACAACATAGCCATACCTTTTGGCAGGAGAAGTTGAAAAATAAAGTCTCTAAGTAGATAGCCAT
>NW_007726722.1:474113-476421 GCF_000696425.1 Galeopterus variegatus
TCAAGCTTCATATTCTTAAAAACTTTTCACATAAAAATGCTTTATGTAAATCACAAATACAGCCTTACCACTGGACAATACCTCTGGAAGGCAGAAGGTATGACACAAAGTTGCAGGTTAAGGAAGGAAATAGGGGCTGCACATACAAACATCAACACCCATTCTTTTTTAAATGTTATGAGCTTAATGGGCTTAAAATGATATTTACATACATTTTAAAATATATGTAAACACAGCACTTAAGCCATTTTAAAATAAAATTTCAACACAAAAAAGAGATTACACCAAAAACTCATTTTGCCTTCTCTAAGATAATAAATGCCCTCTGAGTTTATTTTAACATCTCCATAGGAAAAAAATTTTAACTAAAAATTACTGTGAGAGATCAATTTAGAAAAATACGTCTTGTCACAGTTCCAGTAAATAGTGATAGACAGTAGCTCTTTACTTCATTCTGAAGAATAAAAATATTCTAAATAAATGTTAAACAACCGAAAGACTTTATATAAANCCAGGAATGGATCAATATATTCACAAAGGCACAGTCCTCACAATTCAATCACCTCTCAAAGCCCCCACCTTTCAAATACTGTAATCAGATTTCCCACCCTCTTAGCACTGTTACATTGGGGGTCAAGCTTCAATGAGTTTTAGTGGAATATTCAATCCACAGCACCAGATAAAATACAGGACGTCCTGTTGAATTTGGATTTCAGATAAACAATTTTTTTCTGGTATAAATATGTCCCAAATATTGCATGGTACATACATACTTACACTAAAAAAGTACTTGTTGTTTACCTGAAATTCAAATTTAACAGGGTGTCCTGTGTTTTTATTTGCTAAATTTGGTAACTATAGGTGAAATCTATGTGGTTAACAAGTGAATGAAAAGAAGACGAGCCTCACTACTAAGCAGAGAAATGTACATTAAAACTATGAGATAGTATTTTACTCATTATATTAACAAATACTAGAAAATAAGGCTTTTATTGGAGAAAATATAACCCTTGTTTTTTTCCCATTTTACTAGAAAAGATCACCTAACCTAAAATTCTTCTTTTATCACATCACTAGGCAATGAAAGTCTAGCTATTCACTGCATATGTGCAGAGAAGAAACATTTCAAATCCATTATTTCATAATCCAAGTAACCATATTCAGGCATCAAAGACAATTTTTCCTATAAAATTTAAGCACTTAAGCTTAAGAACTTAGCATAAATTTAGAAAGTTTAAATGTTAAGAATAAAAATGTTTGAATAGCTTTTAGTTGTTAAACAATAGCTCTTTCATTAACAATACTATATTAATTTTAATACTGGGTTAAGATTAACCTCGAAAAGTTAACTATCATAGCAGGTCAGAAATTTGGTCTGTAAACAAAAACAAAAATCAAGCTTCATATTCTTAAAAACTTTTCACATAAAAATGCTTTATGTAAATCACAAATACANAACATAGCCATACCTTTTGGCAGGAGAAGTTGAAAAATAAAGTCTCTAAGTAGATAGCCATGTACCCAGCTAAACCAGAGGGGTTCTAATATTAGAAGAAAGAGGTGGAACTAGATACTGGGGAAAAATTAGCAGTCTCTGTCATTTCCTCAAACAATTTATTCTCAATAGTCATCAGAAAGTTTCTTAAAAACTCTCCCCATAAAATAAACACCAAATGGATTAAAAACCTAAATATGAAAGGTAAAACTATGAAGCAAATGAAAGAAAAAGCAGGATCATATATTTGTGACCTTGGGGTAATGAAATATTTCTTAAAGAAGATCTCAAAAGTATAAACAACATGGGGAAATTTTTATGAAATTGACTCCATCAAAATTAAGAACTTGTTCAACAAAGGACACTGTAGACAAAGTTAGAAGACAGGCAAAATAGTGGAAGAATATGTTTACAACACCTGATAAAAACAAAGGATTAATATCCAGGGTAAGCCAAGAACTCTTGCAAAAACAACAGCAAAAAGACAGGAAATGCAGTAGAAAATTTGGTAAGAAAGAGAAGCAGAAAATTCACAGAAAGTGAAATTAGGGTTGCCAGATGTATTAGTCTGTTTCTGTTGCTTGTAACAGAATACCTGAAACTGGATAATTTACATAGAAGCAGAATTTATTTCTTACAGTTTGGAGGCTGGGAAGTCTCCAGGAAACATATTGTGAGAGAATGGCCTGATCAAGAGAGCTAACCTTCTCACTCACTTTCCTTATAAAGCCATCAGAACCATGCCCATTACTCCAGGAATGGATCAATATATTCACAAAGGCACAGTCCTCACAATTCAATCACCTCTCAAAG
>NW_007726722.1:478212-479464 GCF_000696425.1 Galeopterus variegatus
TCATTCTGAAGAATAAAAATATTCTAAATAAATGTTAAACAACCGAAAGACTTTATATAAACGGTGCTGATATAATAGTTGAGGTAAAATTATTCACAGATACTAAAATGATTCAGCCTACCTTGTCATATAAGACATGTGACATAATTATTAAACCTTCGAAAATGTTAATAAGAATAACTTTCAAAAAACAATCGCTCCTAGATATTATCTCTACCAACAGCAAAAACAACAAACTTTTAGATCTATAGTTCTGCATCTATGACGACTAATATTGGCAGGCACATGATACAAAACACTCCCACAAGAGAGAAAAAAAGACATAAAAGTAACACAGCTTCTAACATAATTTTTAAAGCATTAAAGTATTTCCACAAATAACATACAGTATTACCTTTGAAACTATATATAAAGATAATCCTTGAAGCAGCCTGGGCCCCAAATATGATATAATGGTGAGATTGGTAGACAGAAAACAAGTAACATTTATTGTACCAATTTTTTTTTTCAATTCACAAAAAAACTGAAATTAAAAGTATGTTATATTAGCACAATAGCTAACATTAATATGCTTGACATAAATGTAGAGAATAAAAAGTACCTGTCCTTCAGCTTAAAGAAAGGAAGATTGTTCTTTGGCGTTTGTCCCAAGCTGGGAACAAGTAACCACAAAACCGGTTTAAATGTGCCCGGATCAATCAATCCTTGAAGTCTACTCAACATTTCCACTTAAGTATTCAGCCAAGAAAATCAGCCAATCGGCAATTGCCCCACTTCAGTACCCTAGCTCCTTAAAGCCAGTCATTCCCTAAACTCCAAGTTTCAAGTTCACCACTCATTAAATTGTCTCATTTTTGAAAATCGACCAATCTTAAAATTCCATGCTTCCTCAAAACCCCTATATAAAAACATCTCTGCCTGGTTTGGAGGACTCTGTTCTGCAAGCATAGTTTTCCCTTGCTTAGCAAGTATGAAATTCAGTTTTGTTATGATTACTTACTTAGATATTAACATTTTTCTTTATGGAGGTAAGAAAAATATTTTGTTACAATAATTCAATTGTGTAGAAAGTTGGGAATTGTCACCTTTTAAGTATAATTAGAATTCCTTTCCCAATACATAACTGTACTAGCAAAGGTGTCTTTTTCCTTCCTCCATCAATCCCAGACCCACAATTTCATATCAATGGTTCAAATCCAGCCAATGGATAAATTATATGAAACATTAAAATTTCCAACCATTTAAACTTATT
>NW_007726722.1:480519-481118 GCF_000696425.1 Galeopterus variegatus
ATCTGAACCCGCAGCGGGAGCGCTGCTGCGCTCCCAGCGCCGCACTCTCCCAAGTGCGCCATGGGCTTGGCCCGCAAATTTAAATTTTAAAAGGAATCTGAATTTTATTATCTAGGGTACTATAGTTCATATGGTCAATGTTAGAAAAAGTGACTTCTGTTGTCTTCAAATAGGACTTACCATCACTCCTCTTTGCTGGGAGCTACTCAGTTAAATAATCATCAACCTGCCCTCGCTCAGCGTGAACTTAAAAATCGACAAAGCATGAGCAATCAACAGGCCATTTAATATGCAGTTCTACTTCATACCATATATGGGTATCTAATGTTCTTAGGGAAGCTATCTGCAAATGTGGTATAAAGAAATTCTAATAATTTCAACTCCACTAAGTTTACAGAAGCTACAATAGCAGATTTAAAATTTTGTGAACTGCAAAATGAGATGGGACCCCTCTACATTAATATTTGTGGAAGGTTCTTCTTCAGAGTGATGATGGATTTGGTTACTTAGATCAACTCTCCCAATGAAAGCTAAAAATGCTAAACAAAGTATCATTCTATATATTATGAGAAAAAACTCTGAAATTAACCATAAAATCT
>NW_007726722.1:482701-483872 GCF_000696425.1 Galeopterus variegatus
GGGAGGGGAAATAGTAGATACTGGCTGCGTGAACCCAACCAAGTACAGCAGTCCCCCCTTATCCAAAAGAGATACATTCCAAGAGATGTATCTCCCTCCACTAGATGTCTGAAACCATGGACAGTACCAAACCCTATATATACTATGTTTCTTCCTATACACATACCTATGACAAAGTTTAATTTATAAATAAGGCATAATAAGAGATTAACAATAATTAATAATAAAATTGAACAATCATAGTAATATGCCAGCATCACTACTCTTGTGCTTTAGGGCCACTGGAAGTAAAATAAGGGTTACTTGAACACAAGCACTGTGATACCACGACAGTGTTTATTTCTGGAATTTTCTATTTAATGTTTTGGGATGGCAGTTGACTCAGGTAACTTAAACTACAAAAGTTATGCCGCAGATAAAAGGGGACTACTGTAATGAAAGACCAGTTAACACAGCCCCTCTGTCTACGTTCTCTTCTCCTGCTGCCAACCAAGGCTTAGATAAGAAACAAAAGCAGGCTTTCTCTTCAGAAACACAAATGTGTATCTCCAAACTGGACCATTCCCCTGAATTCCATATTCACATTCATGCTCATTTTCGTACTCAACATGACTATTTGGAGGTAGTTACAGGGATTAATTGCATGGACCCTGAAGCCAGACTACTTGGGTTTAAATCCCAGCTCCATCACTCACAAGTTGGTGACGTTAGGCAAGTCATTTTCAACTCTGTGCCTCCTTTTCTCATCTGTAAAATGGGGGTAATAACGGTTCCTAGCACATATAACTGTTATGAAGATTAAATGAATTAATATATATGTAAAAATACTTAAAACCCTGCCTAGAACACAGTTTACACTTAAATAGTGCTTATTATTGTTACTAGCACTAGTGATGTCTAACAGGCATCTAAATTCACCCAAAACTAAATTCATAATATTCCTTACAAACTGTGTTCTCTGTGTCCTCTCATCTCAGTAAACAGCACCACTTTTTAGTTGTTCCAGCCCAAACCTAAGAAGTCACTTCTCCCTTTTCCTTACACTCCACATCAGCAAGCCCTGTCAGCTCTACATTTAAAAGTACATCATGAATTTGACCACTTACTATCATCTACAGAACTACAGCCCCTAGCCCAAACTACCACCTCTGGCCCCCAGAGTATAGCAATA
>NW_007726722.1:485360-486119 GCF_000696425.1 Galeopterus variegatus
TTCAAATACTGTCTCTATATTACCATCTTTTAGCTGTGTAACATTGAGCAAATTCTTTACCTTTCTATATGTCAGTTTCTTTGTCTATAAAAATGGATATGTTAGTACTTACCTCCCAAGGTTGTTGTAAAAATTTAATTTAGTGTTTAGAACAGTGCCTTACATATGGTAAGCTCTACGTAAGTGTTCATTACTAATACTATTCTTCATGAAACGTTCTTACTTCAAACTCTTACCTCGCTTCAACTGTCACCTCCTTTCAGTGGCCTACCATGACAAGACCCTATCTTAAACAATCTTCCTGGTTCTTACACATCCTTCCCTGATCTTCCTTACTTCACTGCACTTAGCACTATCTGTAAGTATATCATGCACTTACTCTTTGTTGTCTATTTCCCCACTACAACATGAGCTCTGCTAGGTTGCAGACTGTCTTCTCCACTGCTCTACTTCTAGCTCTGACTCAGAACCTGACTTCTGAACGCACACATCTCTTCCAGGCGAGGGGACCGATGCAAATCTTTCAATACCATACTTGAAAGCCTTTCACTTTCACCTGTGATCTCATCTGATCCTTGAAAAAGCAACAGCAGATAGACCACCATCTCTCATTTTAGAGATAAGAAAAAGAAAGTTCTAAGTTTGGGTGCCTTATCTTTGGACACAAAGCTAATAACTGGTAGAACAAAAAATAGAACCCCCGCTTTCTGACTCTAAGGCTCCCTCCACTAGGATGGAAGGATATTACACCCTTGAACT
>NW_007726722.1:486396-487156 GCF_000696425.1 Galeopterus variegatus
ATTCAAGCAGTCATGTAGGATGATGGGTATTCCAAGTTGACATAGCAACAACCCCTAAAACCAAGGGTATCTATGTTGAGTATAAAGTGCTAGTTCCAGTATGCTAAAAACTTTCTCTGCAAAACCCAGTCAAAGGGGGCATTGTAAATGCTAAGAACACTGTGATAGTGATATAGATTATTCCTTGATCCCTGTTCCATCAAGTTCAATAGTTCAGATCACCCATCAGGCTCAAGTGTCCAGGATCAGATAGGGGAGGGCTACGAGGAGGAGGCAAAGGTGTGAAAAAGATCCCTACCTACAAGACCCTTTGTCCAATCACCAGTGGCCACCACACTCCTCAGAATAACTAGTCGTCTTTGCAAGCTTTCTCCTAGTAAGTTTACACACTGTTATCTCACGTGCTCTCACAACGTTCTCATTCCCAATTAGGGATGCCAGAGACTGCTTTACCTCCATCTGACAGAAAAAGGAAATTGAGGCAGCAGGTGGTTATCTTATAACTTGTTCTCAGCGATGTGGTCACTTGGGGGATCCCAAAGGAAGCCCAGACATAGGATTCCTTGTGTCTGAAGAAACCCTACACCTCAGACTTAACATGTCAAACTCCATGTCAAACTTCACTGAGTGGGTGAAGAGAGCTCTAAGTCCCTTTATCAAGGCAGAAGAAAAAAAGGGGGCCTCTCCCAACTGGACCTTCCACTTTCCTCGGTGTCGATCGCCAGTTCCCAGAGTCCGCCGCCCCAGGGGAATGCCCCTC
>NW_007726722.1:488661-518670 GCF_000696425.1 Galeopterus variegatus
GGGGACGAAGACCCCCGGGAACACAGCGAAGAAGCTGTCGCCCTGCAGGCTGGGGTAGGACGCCAGGGTTGTGAGGTAGTTTTTCCACAGACATTGCCTTCCTTCCCTCACGTGTTCGTTAAACGTTCTCCACGTGTGGAAACAGCCGTTTGCTCTCCACCAGGTGCCTGCCGGTCCTCAGGCGGGAGGAGTCAGCTCTCCCAGGGTCCTTTGCTCCGCCCCGGCTGGACCCGGCCGAGCAGGCTCCGCCCCTGAGGGGCTCGGCCCCACCCACGACCCGGCTAGGCCCCGCCCCCTCGGGTCCGTCCTTCCGGCTCTTGCTCAAGGCCCCCGGGAGCTTCTCCGACCCCGCCCTACTTGGGAGCTGCGTCCATCCCGTTTCTTGGAGTTTTTAGCTTCTCCCCTTCTGCTGTATTTCCCGTTTCGTCTCAGTGAAGCTACGTGAAGGTCACCGTCCACTTCTATGAAGTATAACAAACGGTGATCTATATAAACATGTACACTCCATCGCCAGTGTAAACTTTCCAGGCCCCCCACCCACGTGACGGTACCTTCCTGAGTCCAACCCGGGCTCTCTGCTCTTTTATGCTCTTCGAAACGAGTTCGGATTAAAAAAAATGGCTGGGTGGAAGAAAAATTGAAGGCTTGAAGAACTAAAAACAATATTAACAGATTATTTCTGGTTTGTGAAATTCTTAAATTACTCTATAAGCAGAAAAAATAAATGAACGTTATGGTAAAAAGTGTTTCAGACAAATCTGTCTTGAGGGAAAAAAATTAAAGAAGGGGAAAAACAGGCCTTGGAAAAAACAGACCCTAAGGAGGAAGTATTGAAAATACCAGGTCAGGGACTTTGTAGGGCAGCTATAGTGTTAATAAAACCTGAAACAATGGTTTGTTTACACTCTCATTGAAAATGCTGTAGTATTTTAATAGGAAAGAACTGTGCCAGAGGAACGTTAGCCTTTAACTCTTGAGATCTGAGCTGGTTAAAAATAAACATGTGTATTATTCCGGAAAAATCTACGTAATTACTTACAATTAAAGTTTTTAAAAGTTTCTGATTTAGATAATGTACATTTTCTGTTAATATCATATAATGTGTTAATGATCATTGTGAAACGATGTAAGAGAAATTTGTAAAGTCTGTACATAATTTCAACAATAAGGCTTTTGTTCTGTGGAGCAGAGGTATAGAAAAATTAGCACTTTAAAAGTTCTACATATTTTTAAATTAGTGATATTTATATTTNGTACACTCCATCGCCAGTGTAAACTTTCCAGGCCCCCCACCCACGTGACGGTACCTTCCTGCGTCCAACCCAGGCTCTCTGCTCTTTTATGCTCTTCGAAACGAGTTCGGATTTAAAAAAATGGCTGGGTGGAAGAAAAATTGAAGGCTTGAAGAACTAAAAACAATATTAACAGATTATTTCTGGTTTGTGAAATTCTTAAATTACTCTATAAGCAGAAAAAATAAACGTTACGGTAAAAAGTGTTTCAGACAAATCTGTTAAACGTTACGGTAAAAAGTGTTTCAGACAAATCTGTCTTGAGGGAAAAAAATTAAAGAAGGGGAAAAACAGGCCTTGGAAAAAACAGACCCTAAGGAGGAAGTATTGAAAATACCAGGTCAGGGACTTTGTAGGGCAGCTATAGTGTTAATAAAACCTGAAACAATGGTTTGTTTACACTCTCATTGAAAATGCTGTAGTATTTTAATAGGAAAGAACTGTGCCAGAGGAACGTTAGCCTTTGACTCTTGAGATCTGAGCTGGTTAAAAATAAACATGTGTATTATTCCGGAAAAATCTACGTAATTACTTACAATTAAAGTTTTAAAAAGTTTCTGATTTAGATAATGTACATTTTCTGTTAATATCATATAATGTGTTAATGATCATTGTGAAATGATGTAAGAGAAATTTGTAAAGTCTGTACATAATTTCAACAATAAGGCTTTTGTTCTGTGGAGCAGAGGTATAGAAAAATTAGCACTTTAAAAGTTCTACATATTTTTAAATTAGTGATATTTATATTTTTCCTTGCTAGACAACAATTTTAGCAACCTTTGAATTGTTAATTTCATTATTTACATACATGTAAAATGTTTTATGCACATAAGTTCCAAAAATTGGAGTTTTAAAAAAATTATATTCTAGATACTCTTATGGGAGTGTCCCATTGGTAAATGCCATTTGTCATTTTTTGGAGCGGAAATGATTAAGTATACACCAAGTGCATTAAGTGTTTTTAAAATGGAATACTTTTGCCTCTGTAAGATGATATTGCAGAATACATTTTTTTCTTATCGTATTGTTCAGTATTTTTTCTCTTGATAGCCCAAGTATTAAAAACGAAAACAAAAACACTCCTATATTGCAAGATGCAGGAAAGAAGCAAATACGGTGAAAAAAAAAGACTGACAGCCAGAAAGGATAGCAAAGCAAGGAGGGGAACCTCAGGGACTGTCAAGTAGAAATTAGTGGGAAAATACACAATCAGATTCAGTCAGGTTTCTATAACAAACTGCAATTTGATCTAGAGGAGTAGCGAAATGCTAGGGTCAAAAGTGTTGATATTAGAAAGAGTAACTCGTAAGGAGGGTTGCTTTCTTCAAGGAGATAAAACCCTGGACCTTCAAGGTTTAGAACTGGAAGGACTGGGGCCCTCCACTCTGGCCCTTGGGGTTTCAGTTTCCCCTTGTGATTCTTTCACTTTGATATATGCTGCCCCTAGCAATCTGGCTTCCAGAGCCCTCTACTTCAATAACATATTTCTTCCCTTGGTCCTGTGCAAGCTAAAAAAAGTTGGATCTTAAAAAAAAAAAAAAAAAAAAAGTAATACTGTGGGAAAATAAAAAAGAAAGAAATATAATGGCTAATACATTTTGAGTGCTTATTGTGTGCTGAGCACTGCATTATCTCATTTAATCCTTGAAACTAGATGACCTAAGTACTGTTAATTATCTCCTTTTAACTCACAAGGCAAGCAGGGTGCGTGAGGCTAAGTCAAGTGTCCCATGTCACACAGCTGCTCAATAGTAGTCAAGATTTGAACCTGTACTCCAGAACCTACAGCCAAAGCTATAGATCTGTATCAACTTTCATATAAATAAGTACAAATAATGCAAGCATGTCACACAGCTGCTCAATAGTAGTCAAGATTTGAACCTGTACTCCAGAACCTACAGCCATAGCTATAGATCTGTATCAACTTTCATATAAATAAGTACAAATAATGCAAGAAACAAGGAACTTAAAAAGCCCAAGATATGTTCATTTTAGCTCCAGAACAATGACCACAATGTGTCTTCTTCACTATTTCCCATCCTGTCTTCACATAGATGTTTCTATTTCATTTCTTGAGGTGCTCATCATGACTCTCTAAGTTGATTTTGTGACCCATTAATGGATTGCCACCCTGAAAAACAATCAGAATAAAAAATATAAAATATCAGATTTTATCACATGTAATAAGGGTAACTTTTCCCAAAACGCAAATTTTGGGAAACTGATGTTTCAGTTATGTGTATATTCTGGGGTTGTGATGTTAAATGTATTTCTTACTATGGATATCCATCAAAAACGTTTGAAAGATACTATCATAACCACCCTTTGCCTGACTTCTATGCATCATTCATTTTCCAGGATAAAGACCAAGAGAAGCAAAATCCCACTCTGCAACCCCTTTGCATCTCTCTCTAGGCTCCAGAATCTGGTATGAGGATTTCTTCCCAGATAATTGACACAATAATCAGGTCACTCCTGATCAGAGAAAGGCTCTTGTCCCCAGCACAAACCTAAGAGCTTACTAATAACTTCACAATACAATGAACACCTATAAAACAAGAGTTATACAGAGTAAAAGGGAGGTTATTCTGTCAAAGAAACAGAGATAGGGCGCTTGATGGAAGGAAGACCTGGGACAGAAATTGGAGAACTATGGAGGTATGTACGTTTAATAACCACACAATCTTACACATGTCTGTAGTTACACAGTGTGCAAAGCATTTCGTATTCCATTTTATTTCCTCTCTTCTCCCATCCCTTTACTTAGCTAATTCTCCCCATCCTTTAGGTCTCTCCTTAGCGGAGATTTTCTCTGAGAAGCCTACCCTAAGCTGCCTTTGCTCTCTGCATTGGAAATTATTTTAATTGCCTCCTCTGCTGCTGTACTGTGACCTCTATGGGAGTTGGGACAATGTTGTGTTGGTCTTGATCAACACTGAAGCCTCTACTTGTAGCTGAATATTCTGCCCTAAGTAGGTACTCAGTAAATATGTATAGATGAATGAATGGTGAATGGTTGGATGAACTCAAATTCAAAGATTGGGTAGGCTTCTGACTCAAGATGCTAGTTGCTTACTAAAAAGGGGGCATTATATCAATAGAAATAATACAAGAAAATTCCTTTAGGAGGAAAAACATTTGGAATGACAACATAGCATAACGTAGCAAAACACTGAACAGGGTCAGCTCTGAACTGGATACTTTCGTGCAAGCCCAGTAACTTCTCCAAGTCTCACAGAGGGTTAGACTCACTAAATGTTATTCTTGATGAATGTCCTAACAGGGTGTTACCCCTGTGGGAACTCTGGGAAGTCAGTGCAGGCCACCTGGAGCCTTATTTGCATGAAGTCCCCTGAAAGAAACTGACAGGCACTGGGGAATAGCAGTTAATTCTTTTAAACAAAGGATGTTGGACAAAGGCTGCACCCGTCAACAAGAAGGGGTGGGGGTGGGGGGGTGCACAGAAAGACAAGGAACTTGTGTCTTCTCTCTGAGGAGCCCTATTCATTTTTTGAGTACAGGGCCAGGTGCATGCTTTCGAGTACAAAGCTGAAAGAACCAAGCTGCCTTTGCAGGTTTGTTGGGATTGGGGGACAGGGAGGAAGGTGCAGGAGAAAGAAGAGGGTGTCAGAAAGATTTGTATTTCCTCAAGGTAAAAGAAATCTCACCTACTGCATCACAGCAGACAGGTGGAATGTTGCAGAGACAAACCTTGAGACCCTTGTGTATTCTGTTCTTTCCTGGAATCTGTTTTCTGCCTTACCACTTGAAGAAGACCTACTCATTTTCAAGTTCAAATTCTATTATTAATTACCTCTGCAGATAATAGCCAACCTTTGCTAAGCACTTAGTAGGCCTAAGACACTACTGAACACTCCATGCGAAATTGTTTATTTGATCTTCACAACAACTCTATGGTGTAGCTACTATTATTACCTTATTTTACAGATGAGGAAAAAAGGTGAGGTTGAGTGACTTGCCCTAGGTCACTGCTATGGAATGAAGTGTGTCACCACCCGTACCCCAAATTCATGCATTGAAGTCCTAACCTCCAGTTTGACTGTATTTGGAGATGAGGTCTTTAAGGAGGTGCTATGGTTTGAATGATTGTGTCCCCTCTAAAATTCATGTTGAACCTTAATTACCAACATAACTGTATTAGGAGGTGGGGCCTTCAGGAGGTGATTAAATCATGAAAGTAGTGCCCTTGTGAATGGGATTAGGTGTCCCTATAAAACGATTGATGGAGGAAGTTTGTCCCTTTTGACCCTTCTGCCTTCCGCCGTGTCAGGACACATTGTTTCTCACTTCCAGAGGATGCAGCATCAAGGCACCATCTAGGAAGCAGAGAGCAGCCCACACCAGACAATCAAACCTGCCAGTACCTAGATCTTGGACTTCCCAGCCTCCAGAACTGGCAGAAAATAAATTCCTGTTGTTTATAAATTACATAGTCTATGGTATTCTATTATAGCAGCACAAACAGACTAAGACAGGAGGTAGGGTTAAATGAAGTCATAAGGGTGAGATCTTAATCCAACAGGATCAGTGTCCTTATGAGCAGAGGAAGTGAAAGCAGACTTCTCTCTCTCCCCACCATGTGAGGACTCAGTGAGAAAGGAGCCATCTGCAAGCCAGGAAGAGGGCCCTCACCAGGAACCGAATCTGCCAGACCTTGATATTGGGCTTCCTAGTCTCCAGAACTGTGAGAAATAAATTTCTGTTGGTTAAGTCATGCAGTCTGTCGTATTTTGTTACAGTAGCCCAAACAGAGTAATCTTAAAGTAATCTGATTTCTAATTTCAGCATTAAATGCTTCACTGTATCTCTCTGTTTGCCCAGATGGTCGGGTCATTTCTTCTCTGTTTCTTAACACAACTTCTCCTACAGCACATACAGAATTTATCAATTTTAACCCACATTATAAAAAACATGCATATGTCTCCAAAATCAGAATGCATCTTATAATTGAAAGGATATGATAGTTTAATTTTTAGAGGTATGAAAAATTATGGTGTGTCTTATAATTGATAGCATCTTAGACTGAGTAACACATAGCATATTGTATTAAAATTGTTTATATTGCTAGGGCTAGGGCTCAGAGACCCTCAAGTCTGTTGTATAGACTGGGTCGCAAACCCTTCACGTGGAAAGTAACACATAGCATATTGTATTAAAATTGTTTATATTGCTAGGGCTAGGGCTCAGAGACCCCTCAAGTCTGTTGTATAGACTGGGTCGCAAACCCTTCACGTGGAGGTCCACGAGCTAGGTAATGGGAAAAGATCATGGGTGCCATGGGTAAAAAGTTATTAGGCTTTACTCAGAGCTAGGAGCAACAGCCCTAGTGACCTCCCAGAGTGTCCCAAAAAGCACTGTGGATCAGAGCCACTAGTCCTTTATACTTAGGTCCATAACCCAGGACACCTGGGTTCACGTGGCTATTTACAGCAAATGCTCAGCAAGATTCTGAACATCTGAGGGGCCCTATTTTCCTATATTTTCCCTACATTGTTTATGTTTCTTTTTCATCCATTAAGCCATGAATTCTTTGAGAACAGAGACTATGATTTTCTCAACTTCATGTCCTTAACACCTAACATACTTTCTGGCACATAAAAGGCGTTTGACAAATTTCTTGAATTTAGTTGAAGAAGGAATGTCATCTATCCAACAGAGTGACAGGTGGAATCTAAAAGCCAAAAGTCATCACTGTTTTCACCAAAATTTCTGATATGCCCCAAGGCCCTGTTGGCCTGGTGAAACAAAGTCACAACCTCTCAGAGTTCTAGCCCAGTTATGTTCTATGTGGCCCTAAAGGTCCGTGATAGTTCCTCATGACAATTAATTTATCAGGCCTTATCTCTATTTGACAATTTGTCATTTATTATTTACTCTATATGTTGAGTTTAGGCAATTGTTGACCAATTAAAGCAGTTATATTCAGGCCAAATTAAAGTAAAATTTTAACATCTGATTTTGCAAACTCATCCGATTGCCTTTAGACTTTAAATTGGAGATGGCACTCAGCTCACAGAAGTGTCTGGTTTGATCCATGATGTGTTTTTAAATTTTTAAATCAAATATCACACCTTTAAAAAGCAAGTATTTGGGCTTCTTCTGAAAAATCAGAAGCTCTGACAGTACTGGCCCCACACTCACTCGGGGCATTTATCATTGAGGGGAGGCTGCCCAGTTCAAAGGCACAGATGTTTTCCATTTCCATTTTCCCAGTGGTTCACTGGGTTTTCCAGATAACACCACCTGGGTGTTATTTAACCTATCTGCTTGCCCCCTGAAGGCACTTGAGTTTATGATGGATTTTGAAGTAAAGGGCTTGATCATTTAAGCTTTTAACTTAAGAAGAATCATAAAACCTGCAAAATGAACAGCTTTTTATTACAGAAATTCTGTGATGCTGAATATGAATTCATGATTCTCAATAGTTATGTTTTCCCTACAAATAGATTTTTTACAATTTTCATATCTATCTTCTGGACAAGGAACATTTTTGTGCATCAGGGATTAACCATTAATATGTCACCATTTAGTATTTAAACAAAAGAGAAAAATATTGAAGTGTAAAATGGGAGATTGCATTCCCAGTATGTCCTTGCATACATAATTGTTGTATTGATGACACTCACAGAACACACACTCTTACCCAGCAGAGAGCCATGCAAGTTTCTTTCCCCAGGCCTCTCTCTTTTCACATAACACATGGGAGAAGGGAAGTAAGTGTTCAGTTGTCATTTCATGTTTTTTTCTATGTCACACATGGTAATTGCAGTCACACATTTAAAAGTAAGCTCTGAGGCTAAATAGAATGTAGGTATTTAATTAATCTATTATTTGGGTCCGAGTCTCTTGTCTAGTCATACAGGAGGTACCACTATTTATATTACTGCTATAAGTCAAGATAAAATTTGGTTGAGAGAGGGAAAAAACAAGATAATGGGCTTAATCAATATTGAAGTTTATTTCATTTACAGGTAAAAATGTCTGGGCATAGGTTGTCCAGGACCAGTTTGCCCAGGGTAATATGAGGGACTCAAGCTCCTTCCATCATTTTGCTTGGTCATGCCTGACCTACATTCCCAAAGTCATTTCATGGCCCAAGATGGCAGCCCCACTCCAGTCAGCCTGCAGGAAGGAGAGGGCCAGAATATTCTGCAGTTTGTACTCCTTATATCCCACCTTTTCCAACAAGCTTTTCTCAGCTAATGAAGAGATTGGACTGCTAGTTTCTCTTATATTCAGTTACAATTTATTTATAGTGGACCAACAATTTAAATACATTAAAATGTCTTTATATTACACATACCATTACAATGTATTTATATTATGGCATATTCTCAACATCTCTATTATCATCATTCATTGTTCTTAAATCTGTAACAGTGATTCTCAACCATGGCAATACATTAGAGTTACCTGACAAACGATTTATATTATGGCATATTCTCAACATCTCTATTATCATCATTCATTGTTCTTAAATCTGTATCAGTGATTCTCAACCATGGCAATACATTAGAGTTACCTGACAAACGGTGAAGTGAAAAGCAATTCTCAGGTGCTGCTGCTGGTCCAGGATCAATACTTCAAGAGCCACAGCAAAGTTGAAAGAGGGACTGGTGATAAGTGGGGGAGAGGTTAAGAGGGTGTTCACACCAACTGTGGGTTTTATCAGTGGCTCACGTGTGTACGGAGCGCTGAGAGGCTGTGTTCCAGGGAAGCTGAAACTCAGGAAGCCCAGCTTAGGATTCTGGGCAGACAGTCCTGAGGCCAAATTTGACCCAGAGGCATGAGGCTTCCTATCTATGAATGAACTGCAGACCACGGCAGGGATGACCAGGAGTGGCGTCCACCTAGCACTGAAGACCAGAGGCTCTTCCTCATTGTTTCTGGGTTTGTATACAACCGCAAGGGAGGGAATGGGACCAGGAAAAAATAAATAAATAAATAAATAAATAATTTTCTACCTCTCTAGTGTGTGGAAGGGGAGTCAGGTTGAATTTAATTTAGAAAAATTCAATGTGGTAGTTCTTATGACTCAGGTGTCATGGTGCAAAATTGTAGATGTGACAAAAGGCTGATATATACACAGGAAAATACCTTATATTTGGATAATACTTTATTTTCATATACAAATTCTCATGCTGCTATGGTCTGAATGTTTGTGTCTCCCTATATTTCAAATGTTGAAACCTAATCACCAATGTGATGGTATTAGGGGGTGGGAGGGGGACTCTGGGAGGTGATTAGGTAATGGAAGTAGAGACCTCATGAATGGGATTAGTGACCTACAGAAGAGGCCCCAGAGAGCTGCCTTGCCCTTTCAGCATGTGAGGACACACTGAGAATGTACTTTGTATGAACCAGGAAAGGGGCTCTCACCAGACACCAAATCTGCCGGTGCCTTGATCTTGGACTTCTTAGCCTCCAGAATCGTGAGAAATAAATTTCTGTTGTTTATGAATCATTCAGTTTATGGTATCATGTTATAGTAGCCTGAATGGACTAAGACACATGTTCTACCTATTATCTGATTTTATCTATGAAGCTACCCTTTAGAGGGAATACAAAGCAGAAAGGTAGAATAATGTTTGTAGAAATTTAGGATGATAGCTAAAGGGCCCCAGACATAGATGGTGAAATTCTTACCCAGAAAGATGTTTGCATTTCTGACCCTTTGTGGAGATTGGGGAAAGGGATAATGAGGAAAGGGGTGAGGGGTTGCCATTAGACTTACAGTCGAGAAAAATGTCAAACATTTTCCTTGCTAGACATTTCTCTTGCTATCAGTATCTTCTTGTTTACAGAAGCAAAAATAGTTTTTTCACTTTATTTAAAAAATTTTTTTTCTATTGAAACAGTTGATTATGCATGTTTGTGGGATACAGAATTTACTATCAATACCTGCATATGATATGTGATGACCAAATCAGGATAATTAGAATATTCATCATTAGAAAACATAAGCATTCTTTGTGTCCATTAACCAATTTCTCCCCAACCCCACGCCCCCTCACGCTTTCTTACCTCTGCTAACCACAGTTGTGTTCTCTCCTGTTAAATTCTCTCAGCCTAATAATAGGTTAAAAGTGCAACCTATTATTGTGGTTGTTGTTTCTTTCTTTCTTTCTTTGTATCTATTTATCTATCTATTTATTTATTTGCTCCACTTGTGAGTTCGGACATGTGGTATTTCTTTCTGTGCCTGGCTTATTTCACTTAAAGTTTTCTCCAAGCTCATCCCAGTTGCTGTGAATGGCAGAATTTCATTCTTTTTAATGGCTGAGTAGTATTTCATTATGCATGTATACCACATTTTCCTTATCTAGTCATTCATCAATGGACATTTCGGTTGGTTCCACATCTTGACTATTGTAAATAGAGCTGCGATAAATATGTGAGTGCAGGTATCCCTTCCACATGATGATTTTCATTCCTTTGGGTGTATACCTCTCATTCTCATCTTATAATTATTATTATTGAAAATATTATCCCTTCCACATACAGTAGACTAGTCTCTTAATATGGGGCATGGTGATCAATTCACTAGTATCTAAAGCATTAAACTACAGTTTTCTAATACCTAGATATCCCTCTTTTTAAATAAAATTGGGCCATTTATAATAAGCACAGGGCCTGGTATACATCAGTACTCATTCAATAAATGAATACTAAAGGTTATACAATGAACTTTTTCTGAGAAACAAGAACTGAAGAAAATAAAGCCTGGCGACCTTTTAAGGACTACTCATCTATTTTTATGCTTCACTTTTTTAGTGTAATTTATATACAATAAAATTCACGAATAATAAATGTACAATTCAATGAGTTTAAACCAGTATATATAGCCATATACCCATCACACAATTATAATGTAGATTACAGAATAGTTTCATCACCTAAAAAGCTCCCTAGTGTTTCTATGTGGTCAACCCACCTCAGTCCCTGGTCCACTGATTCTTTTACCTTTGTAGCAATAGATTAATATAATCACAAATCTTTTGTGCCTGGCATCTTTTATGTAGCACAATATCTTTGAGATTTATCCATATTATTGTGGGTATTAGTAGTTCAAACCTTTTTTATTGCTGCGTGCTATGCAATATTATGGATACATGCATAATTTATCCATTATATTTATCTATTCACCTGTTGTCAGTCATTTGTTTCCAGTTTTGTTCTTTATAAATTAAACTGCTATAAACTTTGGGGTACAACTCTATGTTTTTATTTCTCTTGGTGAATACCTTGGAATGAGGCTGGATTTCCTAGTTAGTGTCCTTCCTTTATAAAAAACTGCAAAATTATTTTGCACAGTAGACAAACAATTTTACATTCTCATGAATAATGTACGAGAGTTCTAATTCCTCCACATTCTCATCCACATTTGGTATTGTCAGTTCTTCAGCCCTTCTCTTGTTTATTTTCTAGTGTCCTATCTAAGAAAGCTTGCACTAACCTGAGGTCTCAAAGTCTTTCTCTTGATTTCTTCTAGATGTTTTATACTCAGGACTAGAATCCACTTTGAATTAAATTTTTGTACAATGTGAAGTAAGGATTGAGGTTCTTTTTCCTTTTTCTTATGGATAGCCAATTATTTCAGCACCATTTGTGAAAAGATTACCTTTTCTCTGTAGTTGCAAAGACTGTCTTTCCCCCCATTAAATTATCATGTGCTTTTGCTGTTGTCTCTGACATCATCCATTTTTACAAAATCCCATCTCCTTTTAACCATTCTTCCCTGACTCAAGTCCATCCTTCTCACGGTGGTCAAGTTTAGGCTACAAAAAAATAAACGAACAAAATAAAAAACCCCATAAAACCCCTGGAGTCGATTCTGTGATGCATTGCTCAGATCCCTTTTCAGGATGGGGACACTCATTCCATCTGCTGCACATGTTGGTTGGTGATGGCTCACAGTTGTGTCCCTCTCCAGGCATTGCCCTCACCTGTAGGAATCTGCTATGCCCAAGATTACCCCACCTTCTTGGAGGTAGCTCACATCCTGGGACTTCTTAGTGTAGGTCAGAAGGCCAGGCCAGCTGGACTCGAGGTAGGACAACTCTGAACAGCCATCCCATTTCCAGAACTTCCCGTGGCACCATGCAACTGCGTTGCAGCCTGACTTCCTCTCTTCCCATCCTTGCTTCCTTTCACTCCCTTATAGGAGTTGTCCCCAAAATTATTCCTCATATGAATTACTGCATGTTAATCTCAGAGTTCCAGAGACTGTTCCTTAAGGAGTCTGGCCTACCATAAACTTAAAGCTGATTATGTCATTTCTCTGCTTAAAACCTGTTGCCAACAGACTAAAGTATTAACTCCTTAATTTGGCACAAAAAGGCTTTCACAGGCTGGCTCCAATCCACGTCTCTCTCCCCAGCTTCCTCTGTCAACATTGGCTCTGTCCTTCAGACAACCTCAGATATCTACATCCTCAAATTCCCCATACCCATTTCTTTGCATATGGTCTTCTCTCTGCCGGTGATGTTTCCCACTTTCTGCTATCCTTCTGTTCTTTCTTAAAGTTTTGAATAAGATGTCACCTCCTCAGAAGTCTTCTCAGTTTTCCCCATAGCATCATGCAGCTCTTTATATAAGAATTTACTGTCTAAAACTGAAATTTATGTTTTTACCTGTCTGACCCTCCTTCTAAAGCTTGAGTTCCTCTAGGCAGGGACCGTATCCTGCCTGTATAGTCTTCAATGTATTATAGATTGACAATACATTTTTGGTGCATAGATGAATGATTTAGTGAATGAATAAACACCAAGATAAGGTGGGCACTGTTAAAAGTATTGAATATTTGGAAATCTATGCTATACTTGGTTCTTGAAATCTTATATCTAGAATACTGTGCATCTTCTTTCACAGAGTCTATTTTTTTAACAAATCTTGTTTTGAATTCTGGACTACCATGTTGAACAGCAATAAATCCAGTCTTACACTTCAAGATAAAATGAAATCCAAATCCCAGATGTTCAAAGCTAGTTCTGTTTATATAAAAGAAAAAATAGGGAGGGCTGAGGGTAGAAACATTCATGATTTCAGGAAAGAAAAGAAGAGAGACCTGATTAAATTGAATTGGCTGGTGAGAGACTGGAAATTTTCTTCCCATTCCCAAGAGGCTTATTTTTTATCTTTCTTTTTCACACTGTAAAATGTCAAATTAAATTGCAAAGTTAATTCTCATCACTAAGGAAGGGATTCTAAATGTATTAATTAAGGATTACTGGTCATTTTAATTTTATTCATCAGAATGAAAACTTTTTAATTATGAAATTATTTTTCACTTCTACATATTTATATTATTATAGGATATTACAACTTAACATCAATATTTTAGACTATAGTTTCCAGAGACTTGAATGGCTATTTTAAAATAAGAGCTGTACTTATTGATATATTTGATTTTACGAATTATGATACTAGAGCTCCCTTGAGAAATTATGTTCTTTCTTCTTCAAAGATAAAGTCCTTAACAGGATGAGATCTTATCTTGAAGGAAACCATGAATTCACATGGAGGAGAATGATTTGGATTTCAGTTTGGTAGAACACGAAGTACCTTTTGAGTTCTTTACTGTCTCTCTCAGTGATTTATCTAATGCATGAAAATATCTTTAGCATTTTTCAAAACAGATGAATCAATCTTTATGGAAATTGAACAGTTGTTCTGCAAGAAAATTTAAGGGAAGGAAAAACAAAATTATTTCTTTTTGGTAAGGTAGCAATGTAATAAAAGAATCTTTGAAAGTCCAGGGATTTAGTGATTATGTCAAAACTCACATTTTCATATATTTTACACAGTGAAGCATTAATTGAAAAAGTTGGAATTGGTATCTTCTTTACAAATAAATGTTGAGGAGATTGGAAATTGTAAATTATGAAAGTTTCATCTGAAAAGAAAATTATGACTTAATTTAAAATTAAAGGCTGTTTCTTTTTCTAAGTTTACTTTGTCTTTTTCATTTAGTTTGGACCCCTCTCTTACTTTCTATCAATAAATGAGCTATGCTAATTCAGAGATGATATTTAAAAATATAACTCCATAAAAAGTAAACAACGTTGGAAATCCTGGTGCTTCAGGCAAAACTTTTAGTGCTTCAAATGGTACCAACAATCATTGTCTTTTTTATTTTTCTCAAATCATGAGTTTTTATTAACAAAATAAAAACTTTAGCTTATTATATAGGACAGAGGAAATGTGGGTAGAAGCACATTGTCCCCTTTGTCACCTTGATGGACAGAGATTGTTATTAAAAATAGTGTAATACAGGCATACACAGAGTCTGGAATTATGTCTATGAAGATTTAGATTCTGCCAGTGGGGAGCAGCTGTTTTAAATTTAAGAGGACAGGACTGAGTTAGCAACATTTTGTAAGAAATAAATGAGCCCTCAGCACCCACCAATTGCTGGTAAATTCAGAAAATGATAAACATTCTTCTTGAGCAAGAAAGCAAGATAGGAAACACACCTGCAAAGATTTATTTTCAAACAGAAAAAATGTGCTGTGAAACAAACACTTGCTGAAGTTTCTCCATTATTCTATTTTCACCTTTTTTGCTCCATGTTTTTCTATTCAGGACCATCTTCGGATTTTAATGGTTCTCATAAAATCTCAGATTTTGATAAAACAAACAAACAAAACTTCACAACTCTAAAGCGTCAACTTACATTTTCTTTTCTTTTATATGCTGTTTTCTCCAACAACTTACATTTTCAAACCAGGAAAGTGTTCCGAGTAGTTTTCCATTAACATTTGCACAACATAATTTTCTTCCTTTGATCTTTTTTTTTCATATTTGGGAAAGTAGCATCAATATTCTTAAGACAATCAAACAACAAAAGTCAAACCAACAACAACAGCAACAACAAGCTATAGAGAAAACTGAACAGAACTTAAGCCATATAACAAGGGGCTGTTAATAGCATGTTAACAACAGATACATATTTTATATTTTTATCCTTTGGTATTCCAGAGATCTGGTGAAAAACTCTGAACAAACCTCTTCTTTAAGTCAGTTGTATGGAATTTTAAACAACCAATTTTCTAATAATTTTAAATATCACATAACTAATGAATGAGAAAATTTGTATTTCTTAATAAAGGTAATTCAAAAGAAAAACAAATTCCCTCAAATTGCCATTTTAATTCCCTGAAATAGATCCTTGTATCTGTCACTTAACACCTACAAACTATATGTATTTAGTACCTTGTCTTGAAAAAATCATCCAAGAAAACCTACACTTAAACTGGGATTAAAAATATAGGATAGTAATATAAATATACTTAAAAATATACCAAATATAATTAAACTATACTTTTATACCATCATTTATTTCTAAAATTAGATGAGTATCATCAAAATAGTGTGGTTTTAAAAACTTTGTGTAGATATTTGCCATTATAAGTAGTATTATGCACACACACATGCGTGCACACACACACATACACACATACACCCTGAAACCACATAGGCTGAGATTAATAAACTGAATTGAACTGATAAAATGCATTTTAGGGTACTTTTATGCTATGTAATAAATTAAAATATAACTTTTTTTTCAAATAAATTCAGTCTAAGCTTCATGAAACTAATGGGTTTCATTTAAATGGATGCATATTAATCATTCCTTATAATAAAATTAGAGTTATAAACTCTACGGTAGTAGAGAAGGTTAAAAAAATTGGAAAAATAATTCTTATTGTCGTGGTTTACCTTACTGCTTCCAAACATGGCATGAGGATATGAGAAAAAGATTTTTTTTGTGATTATGATCATAAGTGCCCAGTTATTACCTCCTCAACCACATAAAATTAAAACAACAACTAAAAAGCAAATAGGGAAAAAACCCTCAGCATGCCCCTTCGGCACTGTGCTCCTCCCATTTTGATAGATTTTTCTTCCTAGTGCTATTGGGATGGAAAAATGCTTGTCCTACGCTATTAGTTCTAATATAGAATTTGGGTCTGCTTATGGTTTCTACCTTGCGTTGCAAGATTGTTGGTGGTAGAGTGTACATTTTTACTTCTAATATCTGACTGCCAGTGTTGTGCTGTGCCCACTGAAGGACCTTAAAATGGAACTTAAAAACATACACAAATAAACGATAACACATCTTGTCCTTAAACAATCACAAAGACATAGTAACAGCTACTTTGAAAGGAAGGATTCAAGTAAAGCTAAATCATAGAGAATAGTTGCCAATTCCCTTAGCTTTGAAGGGGCAACATGATAATCTTTGATGTCTAGTGCAAGTCTTGAATCCGCAGGAGCAAAGCATTAGAAGCCCCAAAGCCCCAAACCATGGAAATCCAATTTTAACCTAAATGAAAAGCATTCTGTTGAAAACGGTTTCATACCTTAAAAATCCTTGATGCATATCTTCTACTAATTGTCTTTAATGTTCTGGAAAAAGAAACAATTTTGATATAATCTATATTATAAAACATAATACAGTAACTCAATATTTTTCATAAATATTTTTAACATGTGAAATTAGAATTTGATGTTACAGAATAAATGCTAATTTTTCAAAAAGTAGGCTTACTTTCAAATCTGTTAAATGTGTTTACTCATTCAATACACTTATCTGTCACATGCTTTGTGCTAAATACTGTGATATTGACTGTGTAGGAGAAAAATATTAGGAAGGCACTGACTTTCAATGATCTTTCGGTTCAACAGAGGAGATAAGGTGAGTAGATAAAAAGGAATTATAATTCAGGACATAAAAATTTATGTATAGTTCAATTTCAGTAATGAATGTAAGTTCTAAATGAACATTTAGCAATTTATATTTGGTAATATGATGCTAAGCCATGAAACAAGTAGGTTTATTAAGTAAATTAATATATACATACACACATATATATAGATATAAACATAAAATTAATGCTGCATATGAGGGTACTCCAAAAAGTTCATGGAAAAATAGAATTAAAAGATGAGTCTTTTCATGAATTTTGTGAAAACCTCCTGTGTATGTTAACTATTAGCTATGTATTCTGGGAAAATAAGGATAAGTCAACACTATGAAAAATATCTAGTTTATTACATTAATAATTAAGGAAGAAAAAATATGTGTTTGTAAATATATACAAGAAACACATTTGGTAACCATATGATTATCCATAAACCTAAATGCAGCAACCGTAATGTTAAAAGGCAAATGGCTAAAGCCACCATCATTAAGTCAGGAAATTGAAATACCCACTATATTAGTCAAGGATCAACCAGGAAGCAGAAACCACACCAGTTATTTTAGGAGAGAGAATTTAACATAAAGAACTATTAACTGGGTATTAAATTGCTTATGAGGAAGCTAAAAACAAAGAAAAAAAGAAAAAGGAGAGAAACAGAGAACTTGGGATCACAGAGGTAGCAACTACAGAAAGCAGCTACCACTCTGTGATTGGGTGGGATCAAGAAGAGAGATTGGGTTTATTATAACTTAGAAGCTTGGAGGACTCTCTCGGAAATGAAAGTCAGACTTCTTAGAAGAATGTGCTGATAGTATCTCTGGAGGGATGCAATGAGGTGGTTTCTACAAATGCTAGAAAAATTGTAAATTGGATTCACCTGTTGCTATGGGAAAGTTCTGCTGCTGCCAAGATAGAGTAGCATTAATGGGATGACACTCAAAAGAAAAGGGAGCAAATAGAAAGCCCCCAGAAAACAAAAGAAAGGAACAAGTTCCTTCCTCCTTCTCCAACCTTAATCTCCCTTCAGCTCTTGTATAGCAGAGTTTAACTAGAAGCAAACTTGCAAAGCAAAAATGTGCCTTGTAGAGTTCCAGCCCAGGCATCACAAGCAGAGTATCAAAGGGTACTAAGAGATAAGAAGTTAATAAAAGGCATATTTACTCTCATCAGTATTCAAAATTCAGAGATTTAAGCTAATACTGATGGTAAATAAAACACCAAACTAATAATAATATAAATACTGGGGAAAAGGGGGCATTTGCTTAATTTGCAGAAGATATTATTATACCTAGAAAACCCAAGAAACTATTAAAACA
Organism: Galeopterus variegatus; assembly: GCF_000696425.1. Taxonomy (NCBI): domain Eukaryota; kingdom Metazoa; phylum Chordata; class Mammalia; order Dermoptera; family Cynocephalidae; genus Galeopterus; species Galeopterus variegatus. Next base: position 506,998 of record NW_007726722.1, read on the forward strand.
CTTTTTAAAATAAGAGAATTAGGTGAGGTGGCAAGATGTAAAATAAATATACAAATCGCAATGGATTTTCTCTGTATTAGCTGAAACTTTGTAGTGTAGAAAAACAACCCTAATATCAAATGGCTTACAATAGCAAACATTTATTTTTCACTAACATTCTTACATGAGGGCTGAGAGTTGGTGTTGAGACATTCCTCCATGGTTCTCTCATAATCTTACATGTCTTTCTAGGTATGCTAAGTATATAAGACCCTGATCATTTTCTACCCAGCCTTTCCTCAGGGTGGCATTTAGAGTGAGCAATCACAAGGGAGGAGGTAAATTCTACCTCTGGGGCAAAGAGCAGGCTTGCTCTCTTCTTGCTATAAAATGATGGGATTTCAAACTCAGTATACCTCTCCTGTAATGCAACCCACTATTTGTTCAGGCATCCATCTGGTCCCATTTACATCCTCACTGTGGGAATGGAGACTCAGGCAATTGACACAAAGATGCTGACACTCTGGCTACTGCTTTTGCTGTAATAAAGTCTTTCGTCTTTGACCCAGTAGCCATGTGTCTTCCATCCACATCCATGAAACTGGCAAATTTACACGTTAGCTTCAAAGTAAGGTAAAATGTGAGACCCTTTACAGTTCTTGATGGTTGGCTGTTGCTGCTTTGGGGTATGGGTCAGCTAAAGGTCTGCTTCCCAAGCATTCTCATTCCAGAATCTAGGCTAAAGGAGAAGCTCCTACATGGACATTTTCATGACAGAGAGCAGCAGCTCAAGAGGCAAGTGAAATCACACAACTGAATTTAAAGCTTCTGCGGGGAGGTACTTACATCATATCCATTCACATTCATTGGCTAAAGCAAGTCACATGGTCAGCCCAAATGAGGACAGGAAGCATGCTTCATCTCTGAAGGTTTTGCAAATTAAATCCAACAAACATAGATGTATAATCTCTGATAATGACCAATTATATAATCCACCATACTAGGGGTAACCAATTAGATATAAATAGAAAATAAAATCCTCTTTACAATAGCAAAACGACAACAAAGTACACAACCACCACCACAAAATTATAAAAAGAATAAACTTAACAAAAAATGCCTATATGAAAAACTTTAATTTTGAAGGACATAAAATAAAACCTCAATAAATAAAAACTTATGCTGTGTTACTGAATACAAACATAGTATGATAAAAAAAAATTCCTTTTCCTCTTTAATACATTTTAATGTAATCAGAATCTGAGCTTATGGTGTTCTTTAGAATGAAAATGAATTGTATATCTATGTATGGACCAGCTGGATCATCCATGAGATATTGTTAAGTGATAAAACAAGTTGCAGGAAAATGTGCAATTTTATATTTTATAGAATGGAAACACTACATGTTTGTGTATATGTTAATATGAGTATAAATATGAATGTATATATTCATAGGTGCACAAAGAATAGGTTGAAAAGTTGACTTGATTTATATCAGAGGGATGAGTTTTATGGAGATTAGGAGAATGATTCTTTTTTCTTTACATTATTTCTGTATTGTTTGGCAATAGAGTTCAGTCCAACAGTAAATAAGAAATCAGAGAATTACAAAACATATTTTAAACCTTGTCTAAGTTTCTATTAAAAGATAGCATGTTTTAGACTGCCGACATAGGTGTATGCATAGAATAAACAAATATTTTGCTTATCGGGCTCAAGTGTAAGGGGAAGCTAGGCAGTCATGTACCACCTGCCATTAGCATCACTCATTACTCTTCAAAATCAGCTTGGCACTCTTGAAAATACTCCTCATTACATTTTTTTTTTTTCTGTAAAGCAGCTGGAGATGACAGCCAAAACACAAATCTGGTGAGACTCATCTGTATATGAAGGTTAGATTCAGGTATATTGCGAACAACAGGGATTCAACTTCTTCAGTGTGTTTTATGTCTAGAAACACCCATCAAAGGAACTATATAGCCCCATCTCAGCTTTAATGTTTAAATGTGTTATGGCATTTAAATCAAATTCATGCAAACCTTATTTGTATATGGGTAGACTTTATTAAATAATATCAGAATGTATTAAGAAGAAACTATAATGGCTGTAAAGATTTTGTGCAAAGTAGCCCTTTTAATCACTGCAGGACAAAACTTCATAACACTGGAGAAATTCTAGGGGAACTATGCATTCTGAGTGCCTCCAAAAGTTTGCGTGAGAGGATATTTAGAAACTATTCCAGAATTTTTCTTTCTCAGATTCTATACTCATGCATTAGAGGATCCTACCTGATGATATCACACTTTGGGTTTTGCAAGAGATCAAATCATTGCATTTTCATACTGTTAGTTTGATGCATCTTATAATTGCTCCCCAAGAACTTTGTGCTATACCATGTGTTTCTGCATGACTTGTGGTTAAAGATGGTGTTATGGTTTGAATGTCCCCATAGCCTTGTATTAGAGCTTAATCCCTAATGGGCAGTGTTGAGAGGTGGGGCTTTTGGGAAATGATTGGATCGTGAGGGTTATGCCCTCAGGAATGTATTAATCCATTCCTGGATTAATAGATGGGTGGGTTATCACAGAAGTGGAACTAGTAGCTTTATAAGGAGAGCAAGTGATCACATTAACATGTGCTCTTGCCCTGTCACCATGTGGTAGCATCACCTCCGGATTCAGCAGAGTCCCAACAAGGAAGAAGGCCCTCACCAGATGTGCCCCCTCAACCTTGGACTTCCAAGCCTCCAAAACTGTAAGAAATAGATTTTTTTCTTCATAAATTACCCTGTTTTAGGTGTTCTGTTATGAGCAACCAAAAATGTGCTAATACACATGGTGTGGAAGAAGCTGTTTCTCAAGCCTTTGGGGCTACAACTAAACCCAATAAAATCTTTGAAGCTATGTCAAAATTCTTCTGAACAAATGAGCTAAAAAAATCGATAAGAATGTGCATTTAATAGTGCTCCAGCAAGATGGAATTCATAGTGAGGAATTCAGCAGAAAAAAAAAAACATCAGTTATTCACTGTTAAGCATCCAAAACCCTGCCCAGTCATCTATGAAAATTATTCATATCACTCTCAAGGTAATCCATCCCATGGAAAGTACTAGAGTATATGTCTTACTTTGTGAGGATTTGAATGCTCATCAAAAAGTTCTTATATTCTGTCCTGAGATTTAGTTATCAAAAGAAAAGATATTTACCAGAAGAATGAAGGGACCTCATTTTCAGAATATCAGGGAAACTACCAATTACTCTGAACTTTCAATACTAATACTTTTCATTGGTGCTTGGAATATTTGGAATTTTGTATATGGATCCTGAAATTTTAAGAGGTAAACACCAATATTAATGTGTGTTAAATATATTGTAGGTAGTTATAACCAAAATCCAGCTACAAGGAGAGAAAATTGCTGCTAAAATTGGTCTCTTTTCTTTCTGATTTAATTCTTAAATGTGGTTTCAGGGGAAAAAGTGTAAAATATTATCTAGTCTGCCTGCAGGATAAATTCAGGTAATATTGTCCTGACATTATGCAGAATATTTCATTTGGAAGTTTGGGAGGAAATTTTTACTCACTTACTTTTATACTTGTGAAACAATCCCCAAGAGGCAATAGGGGAATCAGATTTGACTTAGTTGCAACTTCCAGAAAATAATTGGAAAAGTTTTGGATAAAATAGTTTCTTATTCTACCCACAAATAAGTGAGCAAGTCTTGCATGACCTTATCCAATTTTTATTGACTATATTTGTGAAAATGATTTCTTTAGTTTTTATTTTTCTGGTGATGAAAACAAAGCAACATGAAAGGCTTGAAGTTAAAAATGGCCTATATTGTGTTCTTGCTTCCAAACTTCCTTCTAATCTCTCACTTCCAAAAATAAGCTCAATAGCAGGCTCAAGATACTTGTAGCATCACACGACTTAAATTAGAAATGTATATCTCAAGTTAAAAGTTATATCTTTCTTCTAAAATACAATTGCTTTTATTTATTTATTTAATTAATTCTACAATTTCAATTAGAATCAAAGGAAACCGAGGTTTTGAAGAAAGGGAGTAGGTTAAAATGGTCCTTGGCTTCCTTTTCACTTCAGGGAATGCACATTTATCTGTAGCAGAATGGAGCTGGTTGCAATTCCCCTGATACACCACATGGTTTATGCTTACGTGCTTCCTCAAACACTGCTTTTCTTACCTGAAATTCACTTTCCTGAACTTATTAGCTAAGCAGACTCCCCCTTGTCCTTCAGGTCTCAGATCAAGTGTCATTTACTCCAGGAAGCTTGGTTCACATGTAGTGGCCTTTCCTCTATCCTTCCATAGTGCCCTGCACAATCTGTTATCCTAGCATTTTCCACAAACCATGCAATTCATGCTTCCCAGGACCATTTCTTCTATTTGATTTTATATGTGAAGCCCCTCATCAAGTGTCTGTTGCATTCTAGTCTTTCAATATACATTTGGTGCCCAGTGTTTATAGAACAATACATGCAGGCATACATGCCACAGAGATTAAATACAGAGGAGTCAATGATTAACTTGGTAGTGGTGATAGTGGGCAGTCAGGAGAGGCTATAGAGAAGAGGGACACCAAGCAGGATTCTTTTTTTTCGTGTCCGGCAACGGATCGCAACCCTCAGTGTCGCGCCCGTACCGGACCAGGACCGGCAACGGGATCGCAACCCTCGGTGCTGCGTCCACACTTTGCTCAGCCAGTGAGCAGGAACCCTCGGCAGGAGCACCACCGCGCTCCCAAGCAGCGCACTGTAGCAGTTCGCCACCGGGCTGGCCCACACCAAGCAGGATTCTAAATTGAATAGGCTATGCCACATAGAGGAACAAGTTGAAGGAAGCACGAAGAGAGAAAATCTCATCCCGGGAAGAATTAGGTATAGAAGGGAAGGAAGGGAGGGAGGGAGGCAGGGATATCAAAAAAGGGGCAAAGAGGTATGGAGGTGTAAGGCAATGGGGAGCAGTGGAGACTGTGGTAAAGTGGAGGGTACATGCCTCAGTTAAAGAAGGGGCCTATAACCTTGCCATGTGAGAATTTGGAGCTTAATATTATTAGCTCTTTTTTTTTTTTAAAGAAAAGCTAGAGATTGGATATGAAATCTTCCAGCCTTTAGATATTGGCTAGTGATTTAAAGTCAACACTGGCTAGGAACATACATCCTTGGGCTAAATTTTTCTAACGACTTCTATTTTAGGCGCATAATAAGAAGCGTGTAACTTTGGAGAACAAACTATCTTGACATACCAGGTCAGTGGTCAGATGGCAATCTGGGAATTACGTAGAAACACCCATTTTGTCTCCGTGGCATGTCCTACTGAACAGCACTTACTGATGAGAATGGGTCTCGTTGTGAGGGTTCTCCTTCAGTGTGAGAGAAACCCTGAGGAATTTCATGGTCCTGAATGAAATGGAAAGATCTGGAAAAAACACTCTGGAGAGTTTAATCACACACTTTAAATAAATTACCAAGGGAGAATGTAGAAGGGAAACAACAAAAGGCCCAAGGACAGACATTGGGGAAATACCTCCCTTCAGAGCACTTGAAGAGGAAGAAAGGAAAAAAGCTCGAGGGATGGTGTTTGCAGGGCTGTTTGCCAAGGAAGCTCAGGGAGTAAGCCCAGGGAGGTCGTTTATCACAATTACACTTAAGTTATTTATTTAGTACATTTGTTTTTATTAATAAAAGGACATGAAAAGTAAGCTTAATGACTTAAATTATTTCTTCAGCATTCTTGTGCATGTACGTTCAAGAGTTAACATTCTCACAAATAATACAACATGAGAAAAGAGATTTGAGGCTAGTTTCACATCTGCTTTACTTTAACCTTTCTACACAGGAAAAACAGTCCTGATGACTTTGCCCAGTTTTAAAAGTTGGAATTGTCTTCCGTGGAACTGAAAAGCCCTCACACACATTGAGATTAATCTCGTGGTGTTGAAACTTCTGGAAACCTGGCTTAGATTTCTTCTTAGATTTGAAATCCGCATAAGAAAGATGTGCAATTAGTTGACAAATATGGGGAAATGTTCGACCTCATTAGCAATCCAAGATATACAAATAAAAGCAGCAATAATATAACCTTCCTAGTTCAGACTAATGATGATTTCTAGCAGGCTGCTCTGCTGTTGTTTGTACTCTTGAAACATTGCTTGAAGTAGTACAATTGGGATAATTCCTACAGAAAAGTAATTTGACAATGCGTTTTAAGAACCACAAAATATCCTGGCTCTGTATTTCTTTGCGCATTTAGTTGAAATCTATATTAAAAATCTACATACATAAAGGTTTTATGGCACCTTTATTTACAAGATATTAAGTGTACCTAGAACGGGAATTAGTTAAGTACATTAGCTTAGTTTGGTATCCTGAGAGGCAGAGCCTGAGATGGGGATTCTGGTGCAGTGATTTAGTGAGACAGTGCTTGCAGGTAAAACCTGGAAGGGAGTGAGGGACACAGCATGGGGCTGAGGAAGAAGCTCCATGAATGAGTGGGTTCAGCTGAAGCTGAACCTCAACCTGAGACCACGAGGAGCTCTGCAGAGTGAACAGCCTTACAGCATTATCCACCTTGAAGCAAGGTCCAGGCCTTTTACCCAGTGTCAGTCATTGGCTGAACATCGTCTCTGGGGTGACGGCATAATCTTCCCTACATTTCCAGGTGAGGCAGTTCCTATCAACTCTGGAGAAGGGTTCAGCTCACAGCACCTGGGGGGTAAGGTGGCCTGGTAAGGAGTTCTGGATCTGGCAAGCACCCCTCTCCTGTGCATGTTGGAGGATAAGATTGATGTGCAGAACCCAAATCAACTTATGTAGTCTAGTATTCACCTAGGGCAGGTCTCCTGGACTAGAGAGCTAGATTTTATCCTTTTTTGTTCTGGGAACAGCATGTCCTCTTATCTGTAAATAGCTTCTTCCAGTGGGAACTACTAAATTGTTTCTGCAATACTTTCCACTCTCTTCCTTCCACCCCACCTTCTACCACCACCCTGGCCATAGATAAATAGCTGAAAAGAGTGACAAAAGCCAAAAAAGGAAATGTTGACTGGTGGGTGGAAGGCAGAAGTCTGATTTCTACTGGTTCAGAAGTTGGTGAATATGTCTGTTTTTCTGATTGGTGCTAACCTGGTGGATCATAGTAACAGAATGGATGAATCAGAAGCTGTCTAGTCTCCTTCGGGAGCATCTGTTCTGTTCTGATTTACACCACTGAGTGTCTGACTTTTAATCCAAAAAATGTGTTCCACTCTACAACCCTTTGCCTGATGTGGAGAATCAGGCTGCTCTTTTGAATGTGGACTTCTCGACTTTAGTTTTCACTTTTCATCTTTTTTGTTTATCTTCCTGGAAAATTTTAAATAGCAATTGGGAGGAATCTCAAAGCTATCAGGGATGGCCAGTCTTCTACTACATTCATTCAGAAGAGTTTTAAAAGTATTTACACATTTGAAAACTTTCTGAGAGTTCTTTTAAATTAATGTCTTCTTACCAAGGACTTCCTGTTTAAAGCAGATATTCTTATTTCTATACACACTTTAGAAATAGATGATAAATATGCAAATTGAAAAGTAATAAATGAAAAGCATCGAGGTTTTTCTACCTGAAGCCTCAAAAATATTCAAGAGACAAGGGGATCTAATGGAGTTATAGAAGCATGCAATGACACAGAAGTGTAAAAATTCAGGAGGGATGGAGCTAAGTGCTTAAGTTTTTAATTCAAATCCCTGTTCTACCCTATAACGTTTGTGACTTTGGAAAAGGTACTTAATCTTTGCAAGTACAGTGGATTGAATTGTGTCCCCCCAAAGATTAATGTGTTGGAGGCTTGGTCCTCCCTGTGATGGTGTTAAGAGGGTGGAAAATCCTATTATAGTAATCAAAAGGTGGGGCCTTGAAGAGGTGATTAATTTGAAGGTTTAATGGTGGTCATGGGCATGGTTCTGAGGGCTTTAAAAGAAGAGCACGTGAGTTCTCTCTCTCTTTCTGCTCCACCATTTTCTACCATGTGAGATCCCTGCATTGCTCTAAAGCCATCACCAAAGAAGACCCTCACCTGATGTGTTCCCTGGACTTCGGACTTCCTAGACTCTTAAACTGTAAGCAATAAGTTTTGTTTTCTTACAGGTCACCCAGTTCCAGGTATTTTGTTATAAGCAACAGAAACAGACTAATACAGCAAGCCTCAGTTTTTTCAACTATATAATGGAAATATTTCTTTCCTTCTTAGGGCAGCATGGTGGTGGTGAGGGGTAGGGATATTTATCCTGTAGGCTCTGCTCTGGAGTCAGAATGCCTGGCTGTCAATGTTGGCTTCACCATGCACTAGCTGTATAACCTTAGGCACATTAGCTCCTCTGTGTCTCTGTTTCCTTTCCTGAAAAATGAGCATAGTAAGAGTGCTTATTTTGTAGGGGGTGATTTGTGGATTAATGAGTTAATACCACTGAAATGCTTGTAAGAGTACTTGGCACGCAATAAGCATTTAAAAAACATTGGCTACTAATTAGTTAGATATTATTGTGATTTTTAAATTAAATCATGCATGTAAAGAAAATGGTAAATGTACAATAAGTGCTATAACAAGGATTTGATCTGTATGTATTTCATAGCATGGGGTATATTTTATATAAACAGCAGCTAAGTTTTTTTGATTTGAAGTCATCATCATTTTGGGCAAATGATTCACATATCACATGACAAGGTAACGTAGGCCTTATTTGTGAAATATGTAAACAAAGGAACACTAAGTAATCTTTCTAAATTCATATTATGGTGTATATTTTTTCTTCATTTCTCTCTCAAGAAATTTAAATTATTCTCTTATTTTAGCATGATGATCGTATTAACAACACTGAAAACAAAACAGTCACTAAGAAACAGGTTTTAATAAAAAGTAGTCCTTTTCTCCAAGAGTGACAGAAGGAAGGGAGAAAGGAAGGAAAAAAGAAAAGAAAGAGAGAGAGAGAGAGAGAGACTATGAGAGAAAACAAATAGGTCAAAAATTGAATGGTTTCATAAAAACATTATCAGTTTGTAGCTTAGAAACTGAAGTCTGGATGGTATCCTTAGTTGGTCTTAGAAACTAGTCAACACTAGGTCAGTGCTACCTAAGTTTTCCTTTTGGTAATTTCAAGACTTAGAGTAAGGACTTGAAATCCATTTACAAAGGCATTGTAGAAACATTGAAATGTGTCTTCAAGATAATAATAATACAAGTGTTTCTGCTCTAATTTGATTTTTTTTTTTTTTTTTTTTTTTTTTTTTTTTTTTACAAAATTCTGTGCTCTACAACACTGTACTAAAGTAACTGAGTTTAAGAAAAACAAGATTGGAGCAGGCCTTTCAAAACTGTGCAACTTTGTAACCAGAACAGTATAAAAACAAAAATTGGTTCCTGGAAGAGCAACCTCAAGAGTCCACTTAGCTCATTGTGGCTAGAAAATGTCACAGTGGAACAATATGCGTAGAGTGGCGATGCTGGAAACATTCACGTGAGCACAGAGCTGGCAGGTGCAGCAGGCTGTGGGCTGCTGGGAAGGGGGGCACTAGAGGCCACCTTTGCCACAGGTGAAAGCCACACGGGCTGGGCCTCACTTCTCTAAGGAGGGTGCTCCAGAGGCCGGCAGTGTTTACTTTCTTAAAAATACAGTTTATAGCCACTAGCGTGGTGGTAATCAAGCTTTCTTTTTTCCCTTGCTGATGCAGGTTGTAACTGGATTGCTGCTCTAACAGTGCCCCTTCCCTAGAAAAAGATCATGAACCAAAGCAATTTTCTGTTCCTACGAACCTCATTCCCTATTGATCAATTGTGTATGGGTTGATTTGCATTTTAAGTTACTTAATATGATCAAAATGGGGTTAACATGTTTTACATGTTTAGAAAAATTACAAAGCAACTTACTAAGAAACACATTGCTTTTGACTGTCTGAAAGAGTTACAGTTTGAGTTAAATTGTTGCAGATCTTTGAGGGAATTGAGAAATAAGGAAGTGGAATCAATCTTGGTTTTTCCTAAACTCAGTTACTTTAGTACAGTTTTGTAGAGCACAGAATGTTGTAAAAAAAACATCAAATTAGAGCAGAAATATTATTATTAGGGTGAACGTTTAATATATCCCTGGCACTGTCCTAAGTGCTTTTCATGGATTAACCCACTGAATCCTTACAGCAATCCTCATAAGGTACATTCATAATACCCCACTTTTACAGATGAGGAAACTGAGGCTCAAAAAGGGTAAATCACTTGCATAGGTTGGTGTAAGTGGCAAACAGGGTTTGAAGCCAGGCCTTCCACTCCTGAGACTGCACGTGCCTCTGCTACCTGGAACAGTCTTTCCAGATGCTGCCTTTGCAGCTGCAGTGACCACACATGGGTGTGACTTCCATCTTTGGCCTTGTGGTGAACCCCTGATTTAGGCACACAAACTCCTCCCCGGCCCGGGCAGATGCCTGAATAAGAGGGACCAGCTGTGAGAAAGGTTTTTGTTACCTGAAGCAGGGAGGAAGAGAAAATGTGCTGTAGAGACAAGAATGTGGCTTCCCAGTCCTGTTCCTGCCAGATGCCAGCCCTGGAAGTCCCGCCATGCTTTCATACCAGCCCTGGCTCCTGGGAGGAAGAGAGTGTGGCATTTGGGGGGTTTAGAACAAAAAGGTGTTGATGCTAGAACAACAGTCTGTTTCTGTAAACTGTAAAGGGATCTTTCTTAGGATCTTTGGGAGGCCCCCACATTCATCGTTAGCATGGTTCCAATTTCCTTCTCTCCTGAGGTGGGGTTAGGGGAGCAGGGAATGAAACACAAAATGAAATAGGAAAAAGGACTGTTGAAGAGAGATCTGCAGTGCCGAGGAGAATGAACCCTGGGATTCAAGGAGAGTAGATCTGGGAGGGGCTCCCAAGTCCCAAGAACACGGGGTGTCCAGGGAAGCATCCAGGCCTCGGCTCCAGTTACAAACCAATGAGCCTGATGCAACAAAGCTGTCAGGGAGACTTTGTACTTGACATCCATGGGTCGCTCTGTTTGCTCTTTTTACCCTCAGCCTGTTTCCAGCTGTTTCCAGCTTCAAAGGATTAAAGGATTGTGGCTGACTTCAGGAGTCAGAGAGTGGGAGGGTATTTATGGCTGATCCCAAGGCTTAGGAGCCAGAGAAGGAAGGAAACCTTGATCCAAAGAAACAGGTGGGTACAGTGGAAATCAAAGCAATGGGACAAACCCAAGAATTCTTGGAAGAAAAGAAATTAATTGACCCAAGGCAAAGAAGCAGCCCAGGGCAGGCCATCTGGAGGCCGAGCGCATGCAGCGACCCTGCCCCCATCCCAGGGGAAGCACCCTCTCTAGGAACTGCTCACTAGCAGCTGGGCGTGAGGGGTCCCTATTTCCACTGTCTAGGAAATGTGGGGAGACCAAGGATCCCTAGAACCTTTGCCTGGGGAAAAGTGAATCTGGAATCTCATGTTAGATCTGGAAGGCATTTTCCAAGAGAAATATTAGGGTGCATAAATACAATGTAACAAGTAGAAACATTTAGCTCCATATAGTTAAAGTGTTAAGGCACATGGGGTAAGATAAAGGATGGAATGGGAAAGGCTGGAACTCAGGCTCATGGGAGGTGATTCCAGAGCCAGGAGGGCTGAAGTTTGGTTGTGAATCCAGCTTTGGTGCTCAGACAGTCCAGGCTCA
>NW_007726722.1:520423-527545 GCF_000696425.1 Galeopterus variegatus
TTTTTTTGATTCCCACTTGTTATTTTTTAGCAAATGTTCTTACTCACTGTGGCCAAGAGGACCACAATTAAATTCCAGCATCGCTTGTGGTCACTTTGAGAGGCTGAGGTAATGTAGCTGTGGAATAAAGCTGGGTTTCTGGGGACAGATGTGGATACAGTCAGTCCAGCCCGGTTCAATTTCTATGTGCTGAGGTAACCACCAAGGGCTGGGAACTTCCTGGGAGACCAGACTTAGTCCCTGATCATCAGGACTGTGTTTCCAGAGAACTTTAAGGGCTGTACGGGAGCATCCTCAAGTCCGTCAGAACCTTTACACTTAAAAAAGTAATGCCCCATAAGAGTCTGATGGAGAAGTTGGGGGCGGGGAGCGACTTAAGCTCCTGTTACTTTTCTACCCAGTTGCCAAGTAGCACAGGAAACCCTGAGAGCATATGTTTAAAAAGACATATTTCTTCTCTATAGGTGACCTTCACTTCAGCATAACTAAGTGGACGTGAAAATGTCTAGTTGTCAGTTAAAACGGCTCCTTTACAAGAGTTTATCTTTGGCCTGAAAAACTCTCGAAGACATCAAATGAGTACACTTAGCTCCTATCAAGTGATATTCTGTTTGCTCTACAGGGAAAGACAAGCCTTCAAGCGCCCATGGTTTCTAGCCAAATACGAGCAATTTGGCAAGTTTATCCAGTCAGATTGCTAGATAATTCTTCTGAAAGTTGTGCTGGGATAGACATGCTTTGAATGTAAAGGTCTTATCTGAGAAATCCCCAAAGGTTCCACATCATTGTGAACTCTACAATTTTCTTTTTGGAACAGATAAATGATCCTCTCAAGAATAGACCCTGTGGTTGCCTGGAAAGAATGAAATTTTTAGTAGAAATTCAGTCATCACTTCACTCCTCAGTAAAAAGAAGGGGGAAAAGGTGTTAGTGGCATATAACCAAATATAATAGCCTCAGCTATGTGAAACTCTTTACACGTCTTGGAATTTTTGAAGCTGAAGTTGTCTATGCCAAGATACACTTGGGCGATACAACCTGAGAAAACAAAGTTTTAAATAAAGCATTCTGACATCTTTTCTAATGACACATGCAATTTTGTAATATACTAAGCTTACGTCTTTCCTTCCAGGTTGGGCAAGTGCAGTACCATACACATCTGACCCCAAACCAGAAAGAAAGTTGGGCTTGGCCTCACCCATTGATTCCTTATGGCAGCTGATTCAAGAGTCCTAAACACAGGCAGAGAATTAATACATCGGTCCCCCTCAAACTGAGATGTTTGGGGGACTTGTTCCCTTTCTCTTGGATTTTAAGCATAAATAGGTGCAAAGACTTGGGCTGAGAACAGGCAATGCTGTTGCAAAGTCATTCTAGACCCAAATGAAGGTGGGCTGAGTTCTCCTTCATGGTTCACGTAGTCACCTAGGAAACTCAAAGTCACCTGTGTGTAGGCTGATCACAGTAAGATCTCCATTTTAGCTACGAGAGCCAAACTCAAAGTTAATATGATTTTTCTACAGTTTAAACATTCTAATTAAATACCTGAATTTACTTTTTTGGAAGGAAGAAAGCAGAACATTTATTTCAGTTATAGAAATAACCATATCTTTGCCTTGTACTACAGTCTGTTGGTCTCCCAAGCTCTGTTCAAAATTCACAACACGAGAATTTACAGAATTTTCATAAAAGCAGTTGAAATTACAGCATCTCGATGAATTCCCAGGGTGTAATTCTATTAACAAAAGATGTTTTGCTTTCCTCACACCTGCTTGGTTCTCCGTGGGGGCTTAAGCAATACACATTCCAATAGAGCAGCGTCAATAAAATAAAATAAAATAATTAAGTTCCAAGAAAGGGAAAGGAAATATACAATATTACCACAGAAAGTGCATTTGAAAAGGAACTGAGTTATTGGAACTGGCTTTTTAAGTGGAAAATTGTTACAGAAAAATAGATTTTTTTCAATCATAAGTCATACAATTTTGACTTTAATACTCTATCAGTATTTAACACATCTTCCCCATGTTTCTGTGTGTGCATATGTATGTGTGTGTTGGGGGCATGGGTGGAAAGGCTCAGGGATGGGGAAAGTTTAGAAGAGGTAGGAGAAAAGAGCTAGCAAAATAGGAATTATTTCTCTTCGTGTGTTACTGGAAAGAATTAGGGAGCTTTTGCAAAGTCTGCCTAAATAAATGTGTTTATACTTGTTAGATTATTGTCTCAAGAAAACTCATGTTTTCTTTACACACTAAATCCGTGAAAGCCTATTTCTTCGAAGAAGTCTTTTGCCTATGAGTAAACAAGGTAAGAACTTAATTCCCTCTAATTGTCAACACATTCATATTTAGATGCAACATTGACATTTCTAAGATTTTGTTGTTGTTTGAGAGTCACAGAACATCTCAAGGGTCCCCTCTATGCAGAATATGACACTAATAGTTATCCTTCCTCAACACACACAAACTCACACATGGATTACGAATGAAAGGCAAGGTCCCTTGACCTTAGAGAGATTATTCCTCATTGGGAGCAGAAAAAATGACAAATATTTGAGTGACAAGAAAATTTTATTTGTGAGGGAAAAGCTTTTTGCTATTTACAATCTCTTGCTGCTATTGAAGGAAGGAGGATCTGAAAGAGGGTCTTTTGCAGAGTGAAGCAATGGGTGTAAAGACAGCAGGTTGGGGAACTGCTGGGGAGGGGCCAATAGCTCTGCTTGGGAAAAGGAGGTCCTGGATGGCAAGCTGTGACGGGGGGATCCTGGAATCAGGAAAGGCTGACATAGAGAAGCTGTGAAGGAGACAGAAGGAGAGCAAAGTGAGGCTCCCGTGGCTGAAGAGGAGCCCTGTGAGGGGGAACAGAGCTGTGCAATGGGGACTTTTATTGATTTTTCATTCACTCCCTCATTCACTCATTCATTTATTCACTCATTCATTCAAACATCCTTACTAAGCACCTGCTATGTTCCAGGTTCTGGGCTGAGTGCTGGCAATAAGCCAGACATCAATTCTAAAGAATCTTCATTGGAGTATCCTACCTCTCACTGATGCCTTGTGGAATAGATTTGCTCTTGGAGAAGGTAGAGAAGTACTCAAGATTGGCCAAAACTGACACAGGGTGAGAAGCAGGAGGCCGCCAGCAAGGATAGCCACACCTGCATTACTCACATTTCAGAAGGGGTGTCTGTAAAGGAAAAACCCAACATGTTGGCTCTTACTTCTCATAATTGACTTCTTGACCAAGACCTGTAAGCCTCTAAGTGTAGGAAGAACATGCATAGCTGCTCAGGAATGTGGAGGGATGGGAATGATTTGTTTTGGATTGGGTGAGCCCCTTCTCAATGTGTTATGGTGGTTTGATTTTGTTAGCTCATTCTTTCACCTTGGTCTGGAAGAGTCTTTGGAGTTTAAGCCTCCAGAGCAGCTGTTCTCACAGGTGTCCCAACAAACTGGTGCATTGGAATAAGTTGTGAGGGATAAAGTCATTTCTTACTGATATTAAAGATCCAAAGTGTGCAAATTAATTTACCATAATTTTTAAATGAATAATGTGAAAATGTGGATATTTACAAACAGACCCTCCCCCCAAAAAAAATTCTCAATTTTTTTCCATCGTTATGACACATGATAGTTTATGTTCATGTTTACACACATTATCCAGTGAGTGTTCCCAGCATGGTAGCTGGGAAAGGAATGGTAACTCCACTCTTTTCTGTCCCATTCAAGAAGTAAATGCAAGTGAATGCTAGAGATATGATTACAGACATTATTATTCCTCAAGGGTAACTCTGGGCTCATGAAGAGAGTACTGGGATTGATTGCTAATGTCTGCCATGGATGTGGGAAGTGGTGTGGCAGTGTGTTGCATGGTATTTGCCATTTCTCAGTTAGATAATTTCTGAGTTCTCTGATGTTGTGGCTCTTTGTAGTTTCCTTTGTGCTGTGGTCATCTAGGTTTATATTACGTAGTTTTGATTTACTCATATCACCTAGCCTGGTTGGATCTTGCACTGAGGGGGCTCAGTAGACGTTGTTAGAATTCAATTGATCTTATACAGCATTCAGCTGAGTGCTCCTAACCTGTGTGGCCTCTTAATAGCTACTAAGCAGTTTCACAGAGGTGACAGCCATGACAACCTGTGTCCATATAACACTCAATAGAGAGTAGGTACATACAATATTTTTCTCATTAATTGTACTAATATAATACATTTTGATTAATAGTAAAACTATATTTGACCAGAAATTTGGGGGAATACAGTGCTTTTGATTTTTTTTTTCAGAACCAATGCTTTTGGGAATGCATCGAGCACACATATCCTCCTTCCTGACTTGGTAAACACAGTCCAAAGGGCAAAATGGAAGCTGTGGGAGCATCTTACAGTCCTTACTCTAAAAATCATTTGGATAGGGAAAATTGGGTCAAAACTATACTAACTCAAAGCAGCTACTAGAAGTTGCTCTAAAAAAAAAAAAGAACTTGGTTTCTCCAAGTATTTTGTTGATAGTGACCTCTTTATGAAAAGAGGCTAAAAAAAAAAAAAAAAAAAAAAAAATCCAGCGATTGAGGGTTCTGGTAAACCAGGGATAGATAATTCTAGGTTTTTCTTTACCTAGTTTTGCAAACATGGATACAAATTTAGGACCCTGAAACTATTGAACATTTGATATAACTTGTACTCTTTCTTGGCTTGCAGGTACTAAGACTGGATTAATTGATTTAAAAAGCTCACTTTCTTGTATCCCTGTTCTTTAATGCTTCGTTTGGTTAGCATTCGAAAACATCAGTAACCATGTTACATGAGGCACCACCAGTAAACTCACCCCTAGCTTGAAGAATTCTATAAAGCAAGCAAAGAAACAAAAATAACTACATTTGCAAGATGTTTGAATGAAATTCTTCTTTTTAGAGGTAGTATAAGGAAGGTGTTTAAAGCATGGAATTTGGAGCTAGATTGCCTATGTTTAAGTTCCAGCTCCAAGAAGCTGTGACGTTGGGCAAATGTTTAACCTCTGTGCTTCACTTTCCTTGTCTGTAAAAGAGAACAATATTCAGAAAATGTCATGTATTCTGGTATGTGGACAGTGTGCCTGGAAAGTCATTACAAGCAACGGCTGAAACACCAAGTCACCTGATGCAAAGTCATTAAAATCATCTTTATGTTGCCCTTTTCTAATCAACCAATTAGACTACTGGACATGCAACGTCCTGCTTTGTATTACTGTTCTCTAATTATATGAGCGAGTTCTGGTTTTCACTATGTGCACACCTAGAGAAGGTCAATTCTCATGTACACACGGCTTTTCCGGCTACATGATTCATATTTATGTTTTCATTGATGACCAAATTCTAAATGAAATTCATTTCTTACAGGATAAAAGATAATGTAGGTCTGGGGTCCACTCCTGGAGGCAGGGTGAACCTAAAGGGAGATCTAGCAGGAGAACTGGTAGCAGAGAGAGGTTGGACCCTGGTTCAGAGCAACCATGGAGCAGTGTAGTGTGATCAAGGGGCAAGTGAAAAGCAGAGCTAAGGAAGGAAGCCAGAGGTCAGTTCCGGGGAACAGTATCAGTCCACAGGTCAGAGGGGCAGGAAACAGGTCTAGGGCCGTGGCCTCAGACAATCAGGAACAGGTGGGGAAGGGAAGTGGCCAGCAAGATGGACTAAGGCAAATATTTCAGGATGCAGGCTGGGAGCACAGAGAGGATGCTGGGGCCTGCGGTGTAGTGTGGGAATAGCCCCGCTGGCTTAAAGATTTTTGCAAATGCCCTTGCCTAAGGTCTTCTAGGGTGCAGTATTTACACCATTTAATTACCTGAGTTACTAGGGACTTCCTGTTTCTTCAGAAACGTCATGGGGACCTTTTGAAGTTTGAGATTGAAAGGAGCAGTCGTGAAACTTAAATTCCAACCCCTTGTCTTCTCTAGGTCTTGATACCTCAATCAGGATGCCTCTGGGGACAAAAGTCCTTTAAAATGAAGTTGTGCTCATAAGTTACATAAGCAACAAAGGTGAGCCTCTCATTGCAAATGACCAAAGTTTGCCTCACATTATGAGAGCTCAGCTGCACAAAGCTGAAGTTGCACAGGTTGACCTCATGCCAAACTGGGGTCTTCATCATGTCCTTCCTTTCCCCTCCTTCGGGTCAGTAGTATCCTGCCTTCTAACCCATTCGCCTTCTGAATGGCAATAGCAGTAGCTATGCCCATGTATTAAGGCGTAGTACGCACTAACTCCTTAGTATGTGCAAACTCCTCTACATATAATAGATGATTTAATCCTTGCAACAATCCCAAGGGTAGGTATTATTATTCTCCCCATTTTATGGGTGAAGAAACTGAGGCTTACAAAGATTAAGTAATTTGTACAAGATCACTTAACTGGCAACCAGCAGACCTGGGAATTAAATCCAAGTCTGTTTAACCCCAAAGGCCTGGCTTTTCACCACCCTGCTAAGATTCTAATAAGAGGAAATTGCCGCTACTGTGAATTAATTATAGCCAACAAATGTAAGTTTTAGGCAAGAAGTTGTCTACTCTCAGGGTTTTCATTTTAAAGTGTCTTATTTCAACTGTGGAACAAAAATTGGGTCCCAAATGAAAAGGACAGGAGACATCAGGCAGGAGAGGGCTGGGTGAGAGAGTGTGTGAAATTATATTTAAGGCCAGGGGTACTTCAATGGGATTATTCTTTTAGTATGATCAGAATGGGTGATCTGAAAAGGTCTGTAGGCTCTTCCCCACTTCCTCCAGAGAGATCCGGGAGAAGGACCAGCCCAGTGTTGCCTAGGCCCCCCGCCAAACCTATTTTCAGAGCTTACACATACTTGGCCAACTTTCTTATCAACTTGCCCTGTGGCCTGGAACTCCCTGTGACCTAACACAGCGTGTGCTTGGAGCTTTTCCTCCCATAGTCCAGCCTCCGTCCTTCCACCTCAACTTTCCCACTTCCTCTCGTGTGTTTTCCCTCATCTGGCACATGGGGTGCTACCCATAATACGAGTAGCAACACTCAGATCGTATTTACTATCCAAACATCTTACCTTTACCAGCACATTTGATTCTACATTCCTTAGCATTTTAGGATTTTGTTACACTATCATCCTCTCTTTATTCTCAT
>NW_007726722.1:528545-535629 GCF_000696425.1 Galeopterus variegatus
AAAAAAAAAAAAAAAAAAAAAAAAAAATCCAGCGATTGAGGGTTCTGGTAAACCAGGGATAGATAATTCTAGGTTTTTCTTTACCTAGTTTTGCAAACATGGATACAAATTTAGGACCCTGAAACTATTGAACATTTGATATAACTTGTACTCTTTCTTGGCTTGCAGGTACTAAGACTGGATTAATTGATTTAAAAAGCTCACTTTCTTGTATCCCTGTTCTTTAATGCTTCGTTTGGTTAGCATTCGAAAACATCAGTAACCATGTTACATGAGGCACCACCAGTAAACTCACCCCTAGCTTGAAGAATTCTATAAAGCAAGCAAAGAAACAAAAATAACTACATTTGCAAGATGTTTGAATGAAATTCTTCTTTTTAGAGGTAGTATAAGGAAGGTGTTTAAAGCATGGAATTTGGAGCTAGATTGCCTATGTTTAAGTTCCAGCTCCAAGAAGCTGTGACGTTGGGCAAATGTTTAACCTCTGTGCTTCACTTTCCTTGTCTGTAAAAGAGAACAATATTCAGAAAATGTCATGTATTCTGGTATGTGGACAGTGTGCCTGGAAAGTCATTACAAGCAACGGCTGAAACACCAAGTCACCTGATGCAAAGTCATTAAAATCATCTTTATGTTGCCCTTTTCTAATCAACCAATTAGACTACTGGACATGCAACGTCCTGCTTTGTATTACTGTTCTCTAATTATATGAGCGAGTTCTGGTTTTCACTATGTGCACACCTAGAGAAGGTCAATTCTCATGTACACACGGCTTTTCCGGCTACATGATTCATATTTATGTTTTCATTGATGACCAAATTCTAAATGAAATTCATTTCTTACAGGATAAAAGATAATGTAGGTCTGGGGTCCACTCCTGGAGGCAGGGTGAACCTAAAGGGAGATCTAGCAGGAGAACTGGTAGCAGAGAGAGGTTGGACCCTGGTTCAGAGCAACCATGGAGCAGTGTAGTGTGATCAAGGGGCAAGTGAAAAGCAGAGCTAAGGAAGGAAGCCAGAGGTCAGTTCCGGGGAACAGTATCAGTCCACAGGTCAGAGGGGCAGGAAACAGGTCTAGGGCCGTGGCCTCAGACAATCAGGAACAGGTGGGGAAGGGAAGTGGCCAGCAAGATGGACTAAGGCAAATATTTCAGGATGCAGGCTGGGAGCACAGAGAGGATGCTGGGGCCTGCGGTGTAGTGTGGGAATAGCCCCGCTGGCTTAAAGATTTTTGCAAATGCCCTTGCCTAAGGTCTTCTAGGGTGCAGTATTTACACCATTTAATTACCTGAGTTACTAGGGACTTCCTGTTTCTTCAGAAACGTCATGGGGACCTTTTGAAGTTTGAGATTGAAAGGAGCAGTCGTGAAACTTAAATTCCAACCCCTTGTCTTCTCTAGGTCTTGATACCTCAATCAGGATGCCTCTGGGGACAAAAGTCCTTTAAAATGAAGTTGTGCTCATAAGTTACATAAGCAACAAAGGTGAGCCTCTCATTGCAAATGACCAAAGTTTGCCTCACATTATGAGAGCTCAGCTGCACAAAGCTGAAGTTGCACAGGTTGACCTCATGCCAAACTGGGGTCTTCATCATGTCCTTCCTTTCCCCTCCTTCGGGTCAGTAGTATCCTGCCTTCTAACCCATTCGCCTTCTGAATGGCAATAGCAGTAGCTATGCCCATGTATTAAGGCGTAGTACGCACTAACTCCTTAGTATGTGCAAACTCCTCTACATATAATAGATGATTTAATCCTTGCAACAATCCCAAGGGTAGGTATTATTATTCTCCCCATTTTATGGGTGAAGAAACTGAGGCTTACAAAGATTAAGTAATTTGTACAAGATCACTTAACTGGCAACCAGCAGACCTGGGAATTAAATCCAAGTCTGTTTAACCCCAAAGGCCTGGCTTTTCACCACCCTGCTAAGATTCTAATAAGAGGAAATTGCCGCTACTGTGAATTAATTATAGCCAACAAATGTAAGTTTTAGGCAAGAAGTTGTCTACTCTCAGGGTTTTCATTTTAAAGTGTCTTATTTCAACTGTGGAACAAAAATTGGGTCCCAAATGAAAAGGACAGGAGACATCAGGCAGGAGAGGGCTGGGTGAGAGAGTGTGTGAAATTATATTTAAGGCCAGGGGTACTTCAATGGGATTATTCTTTTAGTATGATCAGAATGGGTGATCTGAAAAGGTCTGTAGGCTCTTCCCCACTTCCTCCAGAGAGATCCGGGAGAAGGACCAGCCCAGTGTTGCCTAGGCCCCCCGCCAAACCTATTTTCAGAGCTTACACATACTTGGCCAACTTTCTTATCAACTTGCCCTGTGGCCTGGAACTCCCTGTGACCTAACACAGCGTGTGCTTGGAGCTTTTCCTCCCATAGTCCAGCCTCCGTCCTTCCACCTCAACTTTCCCACTTCCTCTCGTGTGTTTTCCCTCATCTGGCACATGGGGTGCTACCCATAATACGAGTAGCAACACTCAGATCGTATTTACTATCCAAACATCTTACCTTTACCAGCACATTTGATTCTACATTCCTTAGCATCTTCCCACTTCCTCTCGTGTGTTTTCCCTCATCTGGCACATGGGGTGCTACCCATAATACGAGTAGCAACACTCAGGTCGTATTTACTATCCAAACATCTTACCTTTACCAGCACATTTGATTCTACATTCCTTAGCATTTTAGGATTTTGTTACACTATCATCCTCTCTTTATTCTCATCCCAAAGTGCATTCTTAGGTTTCTTATTTACTTCTACCTCCGATAATGTTTGCGACATCAAAGTGTGTTACCAGAGTGTGTCCTCTTTGCCAGCAGAGGTACGGTGTTGAGTTCTCCCCTAAATTCTCTGACCCCCACTCCCTGCCACTCACCTTCTCCCAGGCGCCCTGCTCTGTGGCACTTGCTGCATTATCCAGGCTTTTCCAGGTGATTGCCTGTGAACCTAATTCTATTGTCTCCCTCCGCCCTTCTTTCCTCTCAATTTGTGGAATTGTGACTGTCCCTCAAAATAGGTTCCTAATGTGTCTCCTATTTATTTATCTTTAAGGAGTAAGGTCATTAGCCCTGAAGCCCGATGCTGGCCCCAGACACATCTCTCTTGGCTCTGCTGATGACGAACTTGTCAATTGGGAATGACCATAAAAAGGTGACAGTCACCCCCCACACCCTATCACTCTCCTCACACTGGGGCTGGTCTGGGGGACACATGGAGGCCGCGGACAGAGGCTGCTAGCTGGCTTCCCCCTTCCCTCCCACTCGCTTCTGGAGAAAAAGAAAAGCTCGCAGCGCAGGGCCAAAGGACAAAACAAAGAAAATATCTTTACAACACACCATAAGTCACCCTGAAATGCGTTCCATTGTTTTCATGGTTTTGATAAATAGGAGGTGTGCTGAAATGAGAGATCATAAATTTGAGAGCCGAGGGGAGATGACTTGGATTTAATAGAACAAACTGCTACATGAAATCTGTCTTATTAAAGTTAATTAAAGGAAGTGGAAATGGTCATCTATTAACAGAATCTAGCCCTCCAAGGACTAGTTTGTGAATACAAATCCATTTGTACAAACATGTGGGTATTATGTGTGTAGATATATAGTGTGTGTCTGTATTTATGTACACTTTTGGATTCAAATAATGAATCAAAGAGATTTTTTTCTGATTTGTACATTTATTCATTTAAAACATTATAAAGGCATAGAATCAAATAATATTGCATGGCTGGCACAAGGGTACTTCAAAAAGTTCATGGAAAGATTTGTATTATCTTTCAATTCTATTTTTCCACAAACTCTTTGAAGTACCCTTGTATATACTACCTGTTGTAAAGAATAAAATTTAATGAAAATTTTCCTATGTTAAAATAACACATGCACGCATATGCACACAGAGTATGCCTGTCTTTACATGTTATATATTCCACCTTCTCCTGGACAGCAACATGAGACATTATTTTTAAATGTCACTATTCAAAGACATTAAGGAATCTTTTACAGACTTTCTGTTCTCCAAATCACTACTATCTTAAAGAGAAAATATATATATATATATAATTTGAGGTTGTATTTTCAATATTAAAAATAAAAAGATAAGAATATAAACTCAAAAGCATAGTTACCCATGCTGCCTTAACACATTTTAGAAAAAGCAAGTCTGCTTTTGAATATAGTCTGTCATGACTTTTGTATTTAAATTAAGCTCTTTTTTTTATCTTCAGGCTCACCAACTGATGAATCCCAGCCTACACTAGTTACTCCTATGGATTTTGGAGAATTGGGGCCATTAGTCCAAGACTTGGGTAGGACTCCTCTGAATAGTTTCTGCTGTTATTGAGTGAGGGCCGAGTCCCTGGGGTGCATGGACTGAAGGAACAAATGAGAGGTGAAGAGAGGAGGGAAAAAGAAGAGATTTCTTCATCTGAGTTGCCTAAACCAAAAGGATGGCTTTTGAACCATACTGAAAAGTTTGCAAATCATATCACTAGACACCAGTCGAGAATGTTAGCAACAGTGTTGATGTAGATCTTAATCGCTACAAGCTATACATAGAGACTGTCTGTTTACTTGTTTACAAAATCAAAATGGGAAGCTTAAAGGATTGAAGGCAATGTCTTGAATTGTGCAAGGTACGCATTGTTTCTGGATGTGGTAGATTTTAACCTTCTTAGGTTCTAGTCTCACTTGCTGGTGGTAATAACACAAATTCAAACAACTGGTTTGAATAGCAATTTGGCAATCTGAAGTCATAACACTTTTCATGCCCTTTGACACAGAGATTGGTCTTCTGTGAGTTTATCCTAAGGGAAGGAAAAATGAATGCACAACAGTTTCCATTGCATTTTTATTTTTAAAAAAAAAGAAAGAAAAATCTTCGCTATAAACTGTAACATCTAAAAATAGGAAAAGGTTAAGTAAATGTGGTACAGCTACTTTATGAAATATGGTGCAGCCATTAAAAATATAGGCTGTGTAGTAACACACAAAACAAAACAGGATATAGGTTTGTGATTAGATGGTGTCTCTCATCTTGGAACTCACGTCGCTCTGTAGTGATGGAGCTAGGACTTTGCAAAACAAATTACTTCCTTGTTTGCGGGCTCCCTATTAGATTCTTCCATTTTTTAAAGTTGGAATATATTGATTATATATATTTGTGGGGTACAGAGTTGAATTTCAATACATGTATGCAATGTGTGATGATCAAATCAGGGTAATTAACATATTCATCATTACAAAACTTAATCATTTCTTTTTGATGAGGACATTTGATCTCTCTCTAGCCGTTTGATAACATGCAGTAAATTATTGTTAATTATAGATGCCTAGCTTGACTGTATACCACTAGAACTTATTTTTCATATCTAGCTGTTTTGTGTTCATTAACCAACCTCTCATTATCTCCCTTCCCCTTTCCTGCCACTAGTAACCACAGTTCTGCTCTCTCTTTCTTAAAGTTCGACTTATTGTTTATTTATTTATTTATTTATTTATTTATTTATTTACTTACTTACTTACTTATTTTTAACTCCCACTTATGAGTGAGAACATGCAGTATTTCTCTTTCTGTGCCTGGCTTATTTTACTTAACATAGTTTTCTCCAAGCTCATCCATGCTGCCGCAAATGGAAGAATTCCATTCTTTTACATGGCTGAGTAGTATACCATTGTGCATGTATACTGCATTTTCTCTATCTATCATTCATTGATGGACATTTAGGTTGGTTCCATATCTTGGCTATTGTGAATAGACCTGTGATAAACAGAGAGTGCAGATATCCCTTTGACATGATGATTTCATTCCTTTGGGTATATAACCAGATTTTTCCAATAGGGGCACTACAGGGAGATTGAAGGCAGGAGTGGGGAGAAGGGACAGGCCCTTTCTGTTTGCTTCCTGTCTTCTCAGAGTTACCCCACAATGTCCCTTCACTCTGGACAGCGCAGTTGGTTTCACCAGCAGTTGGTTCCAATCTCCAGCTTTTTACCCACACCCAGAACCAGCCTCATCACCCCTCCCCTTAGAGTATCAACACCAGTCCTGGTGGTGGCCACACCCCAGAGGTCTGGGTGCCGATTCTGTAGCAACTCCTTCAAATTTCTAGGTTCTGATTACCCCCAACTTCTTCCCTTTGTACGGGTGGTGGCTGCTTCCTACAGTTATTATGCTTGTTTCATTTCAGGGTCTCCTTTATGTGTTTTCAAATCTCTAATATCTGTTTAATGGATTCTTATATTAAATTGTGTCTGCTAAATAATTAGTGCTGTTTCTATTTTCCTGACAGGTAAAAAAAAAAAAAAAAAAGAAAAAATCAGGGAAAGAAAATGTATATATACTGACTAAAACCATACAAAGCTATGTAAATAAATGGAGAAACCATTGGAAGAAAATTTACCAAAATCCTAACAGTGGTTGTATTAGACATGGTGTTAGGCTTATGAGTGATTTTTTTCTCCCTTCATCTGTACTTCCTAGATTTTTGGTAATGTTACATTACTTTCATAGTAAAAATATAAATTTATATATAAACAAGGGAGGATTTGACTCCCAGTAAAAGAATATATAGCCTGAGTCTGGCTTATAAAACCTGATGAATTATAATCTGGGTAATGAAAGGTGATTGTAAATGTGATCACAATTCCCCTAGGCGTAACTTTTGAAAAAGATGAGCAATACAAGAAGACGAGAGTGAAGCAAGTGATGTCAAGGGGAAAATGGTATAGTTCAGAAATAACAAAATGAATAAGTTGACGTGACTTTGCAGCAAATTCTACAACAGCCTATTTTGTAGATGACGCCCGGACCCTGGGAGAAAGCCTGTGGGTTCACAGAGACTGGATTCTGCCAAATTCACCTCATTTCTTTTCTGCAGGGTTATTATTTGAATTGATCTTGTATTCACTTCTTTATTTATTCATTCATACAACAAACATTTATTACATAACTCCTATGTTCCAAGAAATGTCTTGGCAATGGAGATTGAAAGATGAGCTTCCAATAGGAGAAACAGGTACATTTAGATACTGTCAACAAATGTCCTAGAAAACAAACCCTTCTAATTTAAGCCTTTTATTTGAC
>NW_007726722.1:535974-543291 GCF_000696425.1 Galeopterus variegatus
GGGTTATTATTTGAATTGATCTTGTATTCACTTCTTTATTTATTCATTCATACAACAAACACTTATTACATAACTACTATGTTCCAAGAAATGTCTTGGCAATGGAGATTGAAAGATGAGCTTCCAAAAGGAGAAACAGGTACATTTAGATACTGTCAACAAATGTCCTAGAAAACAAACCCTTCTAATTTAAGCCTTTTATTTGACATAATAATATGCAAAACAGACATCTGTACCTCATACCTGAGTCTCACATATTGCTGCCCCTACACCCCACCCCTGGTGGAGAGTGGATTGCTGGGACTGGGGATGATGAGGGAGAAGGTTTGGGATAAGACAGGGATGGGCATGGGTGGGAGCGAGGCACCATCTGGCAGCTAAAGCACATGAAACCAGACAGCATATGTTTTTCACACTTGCTTATCTCAGCAGGGGCCATCAATCATTCTAAATAAGAGGTCTGCTCATTCTCTTGATGTCACATGACTCTTGAATGGTGCACATATCAGATTATCTGAATTCTTCCTTAGTGTTGCATTTACTTTCTAGTAATAAACAGGTTTAGCTGTCTAGTAATGAAACTCATGTTATTTTTGATATAGACACTCCTGCTTTTTTGTTATTCTTTCTGATTTGATTGTCCATATTAATTAAAGATATAGGGCATTGTGTGGGGGGGTACATTTTGTCCATAATATGATCTTCTATTCTCAGCTCTAGAGTAAAATAAATTTCTCACTGTTCTTTTGATATTCTCTACTGTATATGTACATCTTAGTTTATGTACTAAAACTCCATTGTAATGATGGTCAGAGGGACAAAACTAAAACCCAAGAGATTAACCCAGGTATAGACTTTAATATACTTTTAGTATATTTTAGTATACTTTTTTCTGTCTGATAACAAAGAGATAATAACCATAAAAATTATAAGCAATTTAGAAATAAAGTGGAAAATGAAATTTCCCACAGTTAGCACTAAAGAGTGTTGGACATGAAATAAAGGAAAGGGTTTGGCTGAGCATGATACTTGGTAATTAATAATGATTTTTATTTTTTGCATCTAAAATCAGTAGGGCTGCATCAAAATGCTCTGCTTCTGGGCAGGCAAGATCCCTAAGCAAATCTTTGTAATAAAATGTGGTAAGGACTTTAATGGAGGATCAAGAAGAAAACACTGGGAGCGATGTGAGGCTGAAGGTTGGGGCTAAATCATGGTTCCATATTACCATGTTTAGCATTAAATAACAAAACCGCCAATTTATTTATACCCCACCATATTTCAAAGCATATAAAGTTGCCTATTAAAATGTATGTAATACAAGAAGAGAAAGTAAAAATCAGGTTGTGAACTTGGGGCAAGAGTAATAAGAATGGGAAAAACAGGATTAATCCATGAGTAAGGCTGGTTAAAAAAAAATCAACATTTGTTAAAACAATATACAGAAATATTTGTAGCAGTTACTATGCATTGCTGAAAATGGATCACAAGTTTGGTTCAAAGCTTTCAGGCACATATACACAAAAAAGGACACTCTGACCACACTGTCTTTAGTAACATAAATGTACAACCCAGTTGCCCAGAAAAAGCATAACCCTTCCTGTTTATGCTCTTCTAGACAGAAATTTTTTTCCACGGGTCTTCATAAAGAAGGCACTGAGTGATATAGTGAAAAGTGTCTCAATGGTGTTTTAAAGAAAAAAGGCAAAGAGTTTTATTGAGATATTTCTTATATCAGTAGTCAAAGGAGACTGACATCGAAATAGTATTACCCAACTCAGTAAAAGAAACTCTACAGAAGTAAAAATCATGGGGTGTGAGTATATTACTTACGCAGGGAAAATGTTACAGCAGTAGTTCTTAAATTCTTCTGAGTTGCGGACCACTTTGGGAAACTTTCCATTCATTCATTTTTTAAAACAAGTATGTGTGAAGATTCCATTCTATTCCAGGCTATGGCAGACATGGAAATATGCTGCTTAGATCTCCTGCTGTGGGGAGCCCCAGTCACATCCCTTCTGCATCCACTGTCATATTCACACCCAGGCCACCATCCCCCAGGCTTCTCTCAGTCCCAGCCCGTGACTGAGCACAGTAGGGGATGGTGCTGACCCTTTCCTGCAGGATGCAAGGATCCTCCAATGGGCAATTTGACTTGTGGACTTCCCACAGGCCTGTTCACAACTTTCTTACAACTGCACTGTCTGAGTTTCCTCCAACCTAATCTTTCTTCCTTCTCTTTCTCCCTTCATGGGGTTCAACCTGTGCTATGATCTAAAGGTTCTCCCTGCCTCTCCCTCTTCCTCCCCTTTGTTCTTCATGGTGTTTCTCCCAGTAAATCTCTTTTGCATCTAATCCCATTTTGGCATCTGCTTTTCTGAGGAGCCAAGCTAACCCACATAGACTGAGGTTTCAACGGTTACCATGACAGCCAGGGTTACTGCTCTCATGGAGGACACAGACCACAAACAAGGCAACAAATACACAGCTGAGATGGTTTCCAGACAGTAATTAGTACTCTGAAGGAAACAAAGCAGGGTTATGTGATAAGAAATGAGGGGGAGCCTACTTTCCATTGGGTGGTGTCTCAAGGTGGACCAAGGGCAGAATGTCCACCAAACTGGAAAGATGTCTTGAGACCAAACAAAATAGGCCATTTCATGTAGCAAAGCAAAGAATTTTATTACAGGGTAACTTACATACAGGGTGGTGGGTTGGGCAGAGGACAACCCAAAGGCATATGCAAATTTTTTTGTGCATGATTTCCTGACTTAGCTCAGGTTTATATAGGCAGTTCAGAAACAAGCTTAATGTAACTAACTCCAAACGTTGACGCAGGTGCTTAAGCTGGCTTATCACCACGCTGGCACTTAATCATTCCTTTTGTACAATCAACAGGTTGCTCCTATCTATTATTCTAACTACCTCACACCTAGTTACTGTATAAGTTTATGGGCAAAGCTCTCGTAAGAGATGTAACAAGTGGTAAGGGCTCGAGACGGAATCAGTTATGCTCACAGTCACACTCATGGTCAGGGATGGCCTCATTTATTAAGCTGACATCTGAGTATCAGAGGCACACTTGAGGCAGGGCAGAATGAGTTTTGTATGTTCAAGGACTGAAGGTATGTTTGGTGAGTGGAGTGAGCGAGCAGAACAGAAGTAGGATGACATGACCGCATGGTAGACAGAGCTAGGTCATGTTGGTGCTGGAGAGAAGGTCAGATTTCATGCTAAGCGTGATGGGGAAATTAAAAGTATGAGTATAATTTCAGGGTCCTTACAGACCCCATTAAACTTATCCATAGGATACAGACATAAAGACATAAGTGGAATGCATATGTTTTGGGCAATTTTCCATAAATATTGTCTGTTGTTTTTTTTTAAAGCTCATTACTTTTGAAAACATATAACATCTTTACTATAAAATAAAAAAGTGCTAAATATACAGAAAAATGCAAAGGAGAAAGTAAAGTCATCCCAACTCTCTACCTAGAGATGACCATTGAAAATTTTTGGATGAGCATCTCTCCAGTCATGTTTCTACATTTCATATTGAAAATGGATGTAATCACATATGTTTACACATACTACATACATGTATTTAGTATATATACCATTCTGAAACTTGCTTTTTGTCACTCCTTAATATGTTCTAGACATATAAAATATTTCATTGATTCTACAATTTTTTTAAACATTTTGCACCCCTGGAATTAAGCTGCATCTCACAGTCCATGTGATGGTGTCTGGCCAGGCAGCAGCCATCGTAAGCACATTCATGAAAACATCAAAATATACAGAATGAGTGTTAATGGCTTAGGAGAAAATCATGAGCAAGAGGAGAGTTTTCTTTTAACCTGTAGGAAGAAAATTATTGAGGGAGGAGTGTGGGAGATGGTTTATTGAAAGTGAATATGAAGTGATCTATCAATATTCCCAAAGCAGGTGTCCAAAATTGGCCAATCCTACATAATCGCAAAGTCAGCTTAGTAGCCCAATGGCTTTCTCTCTTTTATGTATTCTTAAGAAAGTCAGCATTCACACACTCTTGATGGCATTGAGAACAATACTGTGTAAAAATACACGGACATTGACAATTCTGAGTTAATAAGCATTTGGAAGATTTGGACTCTAAATGCGAAGAAGTCCCAGTGACATCTTAATTTATTATGTTTACATTTTCTTTCATGTATGCCCAAGAATGATATATAATAAAAATATGCCTAAATCTAAAAGAGCTAATAAGAGTAAAATAAAAATTTTAGGTTACAAGAAAGCTTGTGTCATTTAATTGATAGCCTTTCTTTTTCTTAATGTCATAAAATAATGATTCATATTAAAAATGATGGTATCTCAGATTTGATGAAATGTAATAGAGTTCCCCTTCCCCATTTTAAGGTTGCTTCATATTCTGTTGTGTTATATTACATAAATTTTTTGACCAGCCCTCTCTTAATGGACATTTCAATTTCTCACTAATGTAAGCAACGCTGCTGAAAATACTCTTGTGCATCCATCTTTTCACACTTGCGTGACTTTCTCTTTAGGGTAATAAACCAAATTTTTCATAAGTATCAAGTTGCAGGGATTTTGAAATGATACACCTTGACTGGTTGTACCCGAAGTGCCACCATTTCAGGAGGCCAGGGATCAAAGACTTTAACAGTCACCCAGCTGTGGTGACATCTCTTATGAAACCCCAGGGGCCTGATGGAGGCTTGTCTTACCTGGATGCCAGTCACCTCTTCTTGGATCAGATTGGAGGGAGATACTGTGGTCAGGACAAGATTGACTGACTGTTGGTCCATCCATCCATCCATCCATGCATCCATCCATTCATTCCTTAATGCTACTCCACACAAGCCATTGTGCTAAGTGATGGCAAAGAAACAGCTCCTCCCCTTGGGAAGATTACTGTACCTCGTAAGCTATGCTAAGGAGTTTGAACTTTATCTCAAAAAGCATCTTGTTTTGTTTTTTAATCCCCAAAGCATTATGTAAAAATGCTTTAAGCAGAGGAATGTCACAATCAGATTGATTTGAGTTTGTCTGAGTCAAAATGCTTGACATTTGATTAAGCTGAACAGGTGGCAGAAATGGGAGCCACCACTTGGAACCATCTGCTAAGACAGGGAATCTTCCTTGAGAGTTACATTTAGCTAAAGCTTTTGAATCAACTGTACTATATGGGAAAATGTTGCTGACACCTAGTGAGAAAACAGCTTGGAATCCATAAAGTTTGGGTGTAGCTGATCTAGGTCTGAAAACCTAGGAAAATGAGCCTCCCAGGTGGCCAGCAGGATTGAGCTGCCAAAATGTCCCTTAAATTCATTCCTTAGTTAAATCAGCCTCTGAATCTCTTGTCCTTGTCCTTTCTTCCTGCAGTTTCCTTTGCCTAGATGACTCTTCATCTTTTTAGCCTGGATAACTCAGGCTGATCATTAAGTCTCAGCTGTAATGTCATTTACTCCAAGACACCACCTCTTATGGTAGCTCAGGTAGTGTTGCCATGTGCTCCCATGGCACAGTACATCTCTATTTACTTAGCCCACTTTCAAAAAATTGCTTGAAGGGCCACTGCCACATGGTTGGAAAGGCCATGTCTTGCAGTGGGGCACCATTTATACCATAATCTATGTGAATAATATCCCTTGAAGTTGAGCAGTGTATGGCCTGAGGGGCCATACATTTCCACCCTGATTGCTTATTTTGTTGTATGTCTTCCCCATTAGATTGTCAACTCCAGAAGGGCTGGGATCATGTATCTCTTGCTCATGATTTTATTCCCAATACCTAGCACTATTGCTGGTAACTATTACATACTTAATGTTTTTTGATTAAAATAACAAAACTACCCTTGTTAATACATGCAATGGTAAAATGTGACCTTCCCATTTAAATTTATCATACCCCAATTTTTTCAAGGCAATGTGTTTATAATTAGATTTGAATTAGTAAGATCCACTGTGGCATCTTTCCATTTTTTGTTTTATATGCTGTATTAACTTGAAAAGATATTTCCCCTCTATTTCCTAATAACATTTCTTAAACTACTCAATAGAAGGGCAAGCCTCAAAATTGCAGGGACATGAACCAAGACCAATTTTAAGGGCTCAGCAACCCATTGACAGGGGATAAAAGGAGAAACCTCCCCCTCGAGGTAGTCCAGGAACAATCAGACATTAATAGTTCTACCCAACAAATAGGCTTTCATCTCAGCACCCCCTTGCCCTCCTCACCTGCAAGGGAGTCTGGGAAATGGAGTCTTTTCGTTGCTGCTGGTGGTCATGGAGAATGGTTCTGGCACAGGCTCTAAAGGAAGGTTCTGCCAAATGCTGAAATGAAGGCAAATAACCACTTTCTACTCACTCAGCTCAGAATGTCTACATATAAATGAAGGATACCTTTTTTTTTGTTTGTTTGAGGGGAAGTGGACTCTATTGTGCTGGTCATCAGAGTTGAATAAAAGCAAATCCTCCTCCCCATCTCTCCTCCCAGAGTTTCTGCATATACATAAGTTCAGAGAAATTTTCCACTTTGGTGAATACAACCATCTCTAAAACAATGACCTCAAAGAAGGAACCCTCCTCTCCTACATGATTCTGGGTAGTTCCCCAGCACTCTGTCCCCAGAGATCATCAAAGACTACAATATGTAAAAACAGAAAATGTGTTCCTTCACAAGGGCAATGTAGAATTCAGAAAAGTCGTGTCCTGTTTCCTCCTGTAACTCAAGCAAGCTACTTTCATAATTTAGGCAAAAGCAAACAAACAAACAAAAAACCCAAAAAACAAACCACCACCAAACAACAAAAGTCCAATGTGTAGAATGCCTATGGAGACGGAGAAGAGCAAGAATTAGAGGGGACATCAGGTTGGGCTCACATTGGTTTGGAGGAGTTGGCAAGATGATGATGATGCCATGTTTTGACAGCAGTTGGAAATAGGGGACTGTGGATTTACTGAGGGTCCCAGAGAGTGACTTGTTAGCTAAGGGTGAATAGGGGCGGTAGAAACATAAATTCTGGGAAGGTTTCGGTCATGAATATTCACTTGCTTTGCTCTATAAAATAAGTCAAACCCAAATCCATGTCTTCAAGAGCCCAATCAACAACAATAAAGTGTCCATGCATCTGAAAAGTAAAAAGAGTAGTTTGCAACTAACAAACACACAATGAAAATGTTCTACAATGATAAATCTTTGATAGCAAACATGCTAAAAATGTGTTTAAATTTGTCATTATTTACAATATAATTGAAGAATTTTTTTTCCATCCAAAATTAGATTTTACAATTTAATAGTATTCACTCTGGT
>NW_007726722.1:543668-546398 GCF_000696425.1 Galeopterus variegatus
ATTGAAGAATTTTTTTTCCATCCAAAATTAGATTTTACAATTTAATAGTATTCACTCTGGTGAAAAGGCCATTTATTCAATAATAAAGTTATTTCTTTGAACATTAATCATCTTAAACTGGTAGTTTCACCAAAGGCATAACTCCCATTTTACTTTTCCATTTATATCATAAAACAGGAAACAAACGACTTTGCTAGAGTTGTACCCTTGCTAATTCGTTAAGATGGAACTTAGAAACATGATGGGCTTTGTGACTTCCCCATGGGTGCCATAGTCACTAGTGTAAATGATGGCATTTGCTTTCAGTGCAATGAAAACTACATTAATGAAAATGTCCAGGCTGCAGTGTGCCCAAATGCTGATGGAATTCAAGGAAAAAGCCTTATTTGTGAGTGGCTTATCTAATTAGAAGATCCTGACTGACATTCACTACCCTAATAATGACAGACTCAATTCCAGAATTTCAAATAATAGCATAAGCCTGTTGAGAAAGATGAATAGTCCTTACTCTTTTAGACACCTAGATATGCATTAAACATATTTAATAATGCTCATAAATCTATAACTATTTGAAATTATCAACTGAGTCTTTGCTTTCGCAAAAGCTGTGCCATGAAAGGAATTCTTTGCACATATCAACAGCCTTTGCTCCTAGGAAAATGTGAATTTCCTAGTAGGTGTGTTTTCACTTTGCTCTCACAGATGAGATGGCAAACAAATGGTGCACATGTCACCAGACCTTACTCTTCTCCCATGACAGGCATCACTAATCAATCTCAGCAAACTTTCTTGTTGAGCTCAGCCCAGCCTCCTCAAGATGACATTTCAGAGAGCTGCCAGGCTGGTATTCAGGTGAAACCCATGTGCCATTCCTGTCCCAGGAAGTATCTCTACATACCTGCCTTAAAAGGTTAGCTATGTTCCATATATTCAACTCTCTATAAAATATCTGTTTATTACTGTCAAAAATATGTTTCTCAATAGGCTATTAGGAAACCAGATGTGATTTAAACGTGGCTATCAATCTTTTAAAGTCACATATGTAAAAGATAAAGTGTGATAAAATAAAATGATCAGCTTACTAAGTTATAAAAGCCTGAGTTATACTCTTTATAAATATATGTTACTATGCTGGGATAAACCAAAAAAGTACAGTTTTATTGATCTGTGAAATATCTGTCTCTGAGAGGAGACAGATTCTGACAGCAGACTGACTCATCACATTTGAACACTGCACTGTTTAGCCACAGTGGTAGCTATCATAACATCACACAGGTTCAAAATAATCTTATTTTAGAAGCTGTTTTTTTTTTGTTATTTTTGTTATTGTTTGTTTCATTAATCAAAAAAATTGTATTAGCAAAATCACAGATTCTAGTGCCATGCTTTGTAATATCTTTATCCTCATGTCTATTCCCAACAAATCTTCCCCAAGTTATTTTTGTTTTTGTTTGTTTAATTAATCAAAAAAATTGTATTAGCAAAATCACAGCTTCTAGTGCCATGCTTTGTAATATCTTTATCCTCATGTCTATTCCCAACAAATCTTCCCCAAAGAAGAGTAACTTCCACCTCTAAACATCCATCAGCCCCAAATGCTATGATCATTATTTCTTTCCATCAGAACAGTTGAATCATAAGATCAAGGTTACTGAAAGCTTATCCAGGCAGCAGGGAAATAAACCCAAACATGACTGGAAGATTTCCTGGCCTCTTCTTCCAACCTTAACCTGTGAACTATGTGCTTCCTGTGATGTGAAAGTGGCCAGCAGGTGAAGAGTCCACCCGGGTGCTTGCCCCAGAGGCCTGCCAGGAGGAACCTGCACTGATGTCACCTAATTAATGTCACCTAATGCACCAATTTCTCCTCACTGTCTCTTCTCTGTCAAATCCCAGGAAGCAACGAAATAGACAGAGGAGACATGATGTGTTAACTTAAGGAAAGGACTTCTGTAAAATGGAAAGCCAAAAATCTATCATACGTGCTGGATGTAAGACAATTCTTTAAGGTTAAAACAAAGCACAAACCTTTTCTCCATTTGCAGTCAGCTTGGGAGCTAAGGGTTTGACTGCTGAGTTCTCTCCTCTGTTATATAAGCATAAAATCATCTGAGAGCACTATCCCCTGCCTGTTGGCCCTGGCATGTTGCAAAACCAGCCTTGGGGCTTAAGGAATTACATCTGGGGAAGGAGCATGAAATGGGGGGTAAGCTCACCTATTCACACCATTGGGAGATTTAGCAGGACGCGGTATGTTTTCTTATTTGTAGAATAGGATGCTGATTCTTGCACTGCCCATCCCATAGCACTAAGAGAGCCAAGGAGGGGAAAGAAATGTCATGGATGAGAAACTCCCTTGTCAGGGGAAGAATCCCAAGAGCTACAGCAGTGTTAGGTATTACTTTATTATTGCCATCCTCATCGTCTTACGTCTATCTTATGTCCTAAAGTCTTCAGGACATGCAGCTCTATCTTTGGATTCAAGCAAGGCGAAAGAGATTTAGATACAGTATGATACTGTCAAACTCACCTTTTAGTTACACTACCACTTATCAATGGTTTTCAACAAATGGCTCAGCTTTTGGAACCAGTGTAGTGTTTGATTATAAAGCTACCAGACTACACCACTTGTCGGGTTACAGCAATAGCTATGCTAATTGTCTGGTTAGGGCCATTCATAACTGAAGCCAAATCACTTCATTATTTTAGTTATACTAAGTTTCCATTTGT